>NW_009695658.1:0-9703 GCF_000703405.1 Apaloderma vittatum | reverse complement strand
ATTATTAATAAAATATTTATTATAAGTACCAGTAAGATACTTTGGTGTATGCCCTAAGAAACACTGAATTTTTATTCCAGTCAGACTCATGTGGGGTCAGTGTCAGAATGCTGATCATTGAATTAATGAAAAAAGACAGACTGCGATGAATATTTTCCAGCCCTGAAATATACTAAAAGCTAAAAAATACAATAGTTTAGTTACTGTCATTAGAGAAATACTATAGCGACATGATAATCCAATATATAAAAAATGCAAACATACTAAGAATTAGGGTGAAATTCTGGTTTTGCTGACATTTGTAGGGTCAGAATTTGTTCCAGATGGGTGAAGATTAAATTCCCTGTATTTTAAGATAATTTCTGGGTGCTGCAATCCCGTACTTGTAGTTTCCCCAGGCCACTCTATTCCCCCACCCCTGGTTCAGATACTGGCACTGAATGTGTTCCCATTCCTGGATGGGAGACCTGACCTGGGCCAAGTCAAATGAAATTTTTGCCAGGTTGGTTTTCAATCAAATGCACGTCAGCCTGTTTCGTGGGACTGTTATATGAGCTCAGGGCTTGGTTGGGAGTATGAGAGGAAGGCTGCAAAATTAGCCACACAGTTTTAGATTAGCTTCAACTGTCACAGAGTAAAACTTGTTTTCTCTTTCTCTGAGAGAAAGCTTGAGTGTCGTGAGACAACTGGAATAGTAACCATTTGTGTACTTCACATGCCCCAGCAGTAAGAAATGGTTGCAGAATTCCTGTTTCTCTCTGACACAGAAAAAGACATTGAAAAGACATTGTGGGAGCCCTAGAAAGCCAATGAAAAGTATAAGCTGTTGACACCATTGAGGATAATATATGGATCTTTATGGAAAGGCCAAAGCTCTGTACTCCTGTCTAACATATATAGTGTTAATCTCAGATGCTTTAAAATACAGGTTTATCTGTTAAAATCCTGTCGTTGGTCCCCCCTCTCCAGAGGGTACATCCCTTTTGTGTTTGAATCAATACAGCTTTACCTGAAGCTATTAGTAACACAAGGATATGACCTTATTACACTAAATGCTACCTCAGCAAAGGTACTTTTTGTCAGTAACGTCGACAAAGATGTAAAGATGCATCTCTAGTACCCTCAGCTGTATAAAGAAAAAGAAAAGGATATGAAAAAATTTGAAAAAAGGAAATGAAAAAAAATAAACCTGTTGTATCATCCTGGTCTGTGTTTTCACTGGTAATATACCATTCTGTTTTGGACCTCTTGTCAGGAAATGTATCAGGAATAATCTGAGGAGATGACAAAATAATTAACAACTAGGGTGAAGGAAGGCATTTTGATATACGATCGAGTTAAATTGCACAAAAATACAACACGGAAGTATCAAAGTGAATTTTGGAGGGACAGGCATTTACAAGTGGTCCATAGGGAAGCAATTAGATCGTTTTCACCCTCTTAAGGGGACTGTCATTGAAATTAAGAGGCAATTGATTTAGAGGTGATAAGAGGAATGTTGTATAATTAACCCATGGAATTCATTGCCACAGGCCAACTTCCAGTCCAATTCCTTTCCTAAATTCAGTCACTTACAAAGATAACACTTAAGATGATATATACATTAGAATGCTATGACTTAAGTAAGAAGAAAAATTGTTATTTTCCTGATTAATTGCATAAAGTATACACAACCTGCAACGCCCATGTGGAACGTTAATGGAATATATTGTTGAAGTTTTATGTCTTCAAGCATATAGCTGTGACTAGTGTCTGCAACATGATATAGGTTATGGGCTACTCTTTTATTCTGTTGGAAGGTATCCTGACTGGAGCAGATGAGATCATGATCTTTTGTAATGGAGACTGGGGAAACCGTATATATTTATACCTCTATTTCACAACAGCCTAAACTGCATTAAATGAGGCAATTTACAGTTGCCAAAATTGTTGAGCAGTTAAATCTCCCCTCTTCCTAACAAGCTTAAGTGGCGTAAAAGAGGATCTTTATTACATCTGGGATTGCAGTTACCACATAATAGATCACATTATATGATGACTGCTGTGCTACAGATACTCTGGTGTTAGCAATGTTTCCATGTCTGCTGCCACACACAGAAGCCATACCTGTGTTACTCCTAACAACAAAAGGAATACATAGCTTCTAAAACAGGCGAGCTTTTGTTCTTCCCAGAGATATGTTATATGCTGTCTGTAGTAAGACACAGCCACAAACAAAACATATTCCTTGTTAAATGCTCACTGTTGATTTGGTCTGACAAGAAGGGCTGTAATTGGTTACAGCGTTGCTGTCGGCATGAGGACTAATGCAAAAGTATACTGGAGACAAAAATCCTTGAAATTTCTCATCAACAAAGAGTTTTAGCTATTTTAAAAAAGAATTAAGAATTATGGCCAAACATAGACTTTTAAAAAAAGCATTGGCTTCCACCTGTCACTCATGTACCTAGGATATCCCTGAGGGTTAGGCAGTGTCCTTCAGTTGCTGATGCTTTTGAAGCCATGTATGGGATTCAAATTTGACATCAGCATTTTATTTTCAGTCATGATGCTCTTTCCTACATGTTGGCGCTGCAGCTGATAATCAGCCACTCCATTTATAGTTGTCACGTTTTGCTGGTGACCTAGTCCCTGTAACATACCACTAATGCCACTGGTAAGAGTTCAAAATAATTTTGACTGCTGTGTGACATTGCAGACTGTAAGATACAGCTCTCTGAGATGCAGCAGCTCTTCTGTGCCAGTCAGTGTACTTGCTTGCATTTGGTGTGCCCTGACTTTTAACAGCTCGAATCTGAACTAAAATTGCCAGAGCTGAGCAATTAAGCAGTGCTGTTCAGGCCTCTAAATAAGTTTGCCTTATTTTCAATTGTAGTGAATAAGTGCATATTACTTCACCTCCATTAAGAAGGGTTTGTGTGGGTACCACCATAAAAATCAGATCTGTAGTAGAAACAGCTTA
Source organism: Apaloderma vittatum (assembly GCF_000703405.1). Lineage (NCBI taxonomy): Eukaryota > Metazoa > Chordata > Aves > Trogoniformes > Trogonidae > Apaloderma > Apaloderma vittatum. The sequence continues at coordinate 6,741 of NW_009695658.1, read as the reverse complement.
AAGTAATTACCATGAGGCACAGAAATTTGAAAGTGTTGATTTTTTCAGCCTTCTGATGCATATGTATATAGCATATAGTATATAGTTAAAGTTCCTATAGCACAGTTAGTAACATATGACATATTTCTTATATCTTGAGACATGAGAAGGTTCTTCCTCCTAACATTAGTATTAATCTTGTACGGGAGTTTAGATTGCTTTCCAAGAATTACAATCATAACACAGTTTCTCCATTCTATATTAACAAGCTCTTTAGGAGTTGGGTTTTGTTCTCATTAGTAGAGCAGAACCATACTTAATTAAGCAAATGAGGCAGACAAAGACTGACATATGCAAATTAGAAAGAAGCCTGGTAGGCAAGAGAACAGAAAGAGGCAAAATACTTCAGAAAAGCGGTAATGTCACAGAATAATTCATCTAACTACAGGGAGCTACTGAAATGAGTGTGGTGAAGAAGGATTCATATCAGAAGATGTGACGTATCCAGAAAAAGTTGTAGTCCAAAAAGGTTTACTTAGAGCTTTGGAAGAGGGACTGTCTTGATTCCAATATGTAAACCACCAAAATGTTCATATACATGTGGGATTACTCAGTCTAGCAAAGGGAACTCTTAATTGTGCAACATTTTTGAGGACAGACTTGAAATGAACCACGGCCAGGTTGGTATAATTTTCCATATAGTGAAAATCCGATTCTGAACTATTTAAGTAGCCTTCAGAGACCTTTGTTTTCCATGCTTCTCTGAGCTTGACTTTTAAGTAGTCTGCCAAGATGACCCCACTGAGAGGGGAATCAGAGCCTCTTAACTGAGAAGCTTCTTAAGTGAGATTAGATTAACTCCATTTGTAACCAATTTCTTAAATGACTATACTTGGCGGGGGGCGGGGGGATTCAATGCATTAAATGTCAGGAAACTTCCTATTGCACAGGAAGCAGTTCTAATGTGATGCACAACATATTCAGTAAGAGTCTTTCTAATAACTTTAGGTTTGTAAAGTTAAAATATCAACAAATGTAATAGGTGGTAGACAGGACAAAACCCCACTTTATTTCAGATGGCTTTAGTGTACGTTCAAAAAATACAGTGCTAAGTGGCAGAACAAAAATTCAATACAGCTGTGAAGCTCTATTCATCTGTGTTTGGACATTATGATAGAGTTGATTTTTTAACGGTGGAGTTATTCATGCTTTAAGAATGGATTGCTAAATATAGTCCTGCAATATCTGTGTATATAATGGAAACACCATAAGGCGATGGTAAACCGTTTAATCAAGTTGTGTATTGATTATGCAATCTGTGGGCATATTTGGGCTATGCAATAACTGAAGGTGGAGGAAGACAGCTTTTGTAACAGTTTATATGTGAGTTGACACGTTTGTGAATTACTATAGGCATACACCTCTTTCAGATCACCTCATGTTAGTCAAATGTTCTCATATAAGGAAGAATATTCAGGTTTTAGAAAGAAGCCTCTCTGGTGTTGCTGAGGATTTTATCATGATTGTTAATGATGTCGTGTTGTCAGGCCTGCTGTTAGACATATACTGTCTGGGATGTGAGATTTTCCTGTGCGCCTGTTTGTTAGATGACATGTCATTGAAAAGGAAAATTTCTAGAAATGATTATGTTTGTGACACAGAGCACTTCCTGTAGATGGTCACATCTTCTGTCATGGGAATACCATGCAGCATCACCAGCTTACTGAGAGGAATGCACCATAGTAATAATAACAATTATTTTAAACTGCAATTCATAAAAAATTGGACTGCTGATTTCAAGAGTCAGCTCAATTAAATGGAATATATCAAAAAAGGATACACGTGCCAGTAGTGCCTTCTCACATATTTATTCTTAAGTGTCCTCAAAAAAAGTAGACTGAACTGTAGTTCCTTGTGTAGATTTTTTTTCCCCACAGGTGAAACTAATTCCTCTTCAGAGAAAGAGAGCCTTTGGTTTTCACCCATTGGTTCTCACTGGATCCCTACTTCAGAAAGTTTAGGTGGTGAGCAATTCTGTGCTGTTATTTGGCACATACGGGTGTCATTCACTCTCCTCACATCAACTTCCTTGAGAGAACAGGGAGAGGGCAGACAGAAATTCAGGCAATCCTAGTGATGAGAGACAGTTAAATGAGACATACCTATTAAAAAATAGCTTTGACTACTGAGTAAAGCAGAGGAGTTAGGTCATGAAATCTGTTATTATATAAACTCACTATTAAAAAAAATTCCAGCTCATGTAAGACTCTGTGAGATCCCCTGATGAAAGACTTTTCATAAATGCAGAGAATTGCAATATGAAATAAGCTGTCAATACATACTGTGATGCCATAGACATCAAGGCATCCCATGAAAGAAGGAGGTGTGACATATCATTCAGAAGCTTTTATGAACCTGGTGTGGCTCTTGCTGGACTGGCAGAGCTCACCTGAGCAGGCAGAGAGCGTGAGTAGCATGTTGTTATTGACCCTAACACACAGATGCATTCAAGATGTCCATATTTGACTTATCCCAAAACTGAGTTAATCTGTGATGGAGTTTTTGAAAGAGCTCAGCATTAGCTTTGGTGTCAAAGGCAGTGTTTTTTTTCACTCTTGACTTCAGAAAGAGAAGTAATAAACCGGGACTGAATGTTTCTAAAACCCTACTAGTAACCAGGAAAGATCTTGGTATGTGACAGAGTAGTAGGAAGCAGGGCTCAACTTCAGGTGACTCTGGAGAAAGTTTTCTTGCCAAATTTTTAGAATATAAATTACACAGTTAAGTGTTTTGTAAGAGCTGTTGGTGTACTTAATATATGATGTTAAGATTTGTGACTGTTAAAGGCAAAGCTAAAGGAACAAACAGAAAATTCCAGGTCCATAGTTTGCTATCCGAGTTAAAAATGCAATATTTTATAAAGAAACTGAAGAGAAACACAAATAGTGTTCTAGATTAGTAAATCCCAACTGTCAAAAAGTCAGTGCCAAGGAATACAAGTATCTGAGGTGAAAGATTGCTTTTCTTGAAAGACTGGCTCTTCAGACATGGAAAAACTTTGGCAGTTTGAATACTGTCTGCTTTCATTTTAATTGTTGTAGCTGGTTTTGAAGCGATCTACATAGTACAGTTGTTTGTAACACTGGATACCTCTCAGAAATGTGTACACACTATTTGTTCACTCATCATAAGTGCTACAAAATGTTTCAACACCATCCCTGAGTGCTTAACAGCTTTGGGGCTGCTGTCTGTATGTGCCTACAGAACACACCAGCTGCTCTGTCTGGTTGTTCATTTGCAGCTTGTCTTGTCTGTCTTTTGAAGAACTCTGCCATTTGACCGCAAAATTTTATGTGACTGTGACTGCTTTCTGAATGACACACCCAGAACTGCCCACAGTGCTCCAGGTGAGGCTGCACCAATGCTGAATAGAGCAGGACAGTCATCTCTTTTGACTGGCTGGTCATGCTGTGCTTGATGCACTCCAGGATTAGGTTTGTCCTCTTGGCTTCCAGGACACATGACTGACACGTATTGTTCTGCTGTCCATCAGCCCCTCAGATCCCTCTCTGCAGATCTGCTCTCCAGCCACTCTTCTCCCAATTATACTTGTACCCAGTGGTACTCTGTCCTAGGTGCACAATCTGCATTTTAACTTGTTAAATTTCATCCCACTGATCATTACCCAGTGCTCCAATCTATCTAGATCCTTCTGCAAGGCATCTTGTCCCTCAAAAGAGCACCTCCCAATTTGGTGTTATCAGCAATCTTGCTAATGGTGCTTTCAATCCAAGTATCCAGATCACTGATAGAAGTATTAAACAGATTGGCCCCAGAACTGACTCCTGAGGAACACTGCTGGTGACTGATTGCCAGCCAGACGTAGTGCCATTCACTGAAACCATTTGAGCTCTGCCCTTCACTCAGTTCTTCACTCAGTGCACTGTGAACTTGCCCATCTCACACTTCGACACTTTGTCCAGAAGGATGCTGTGAAGGACAGGGTCAAAAGCCTTAATAAAATCCAGAAGGACCACATCCACTGCCTTCCCTTCATCTACTAATGTGGGTCAGTCACAGAAGTGAGCAGCTCTGGAGCCAGCCTGGGGTACAGGGGATTTTCCTGAGGCTGGGAAATGTCCAGGCTATGAAGAGATCTGTCAGTAGCCGGCAGTGCTTGCAGGAGATGCTGCAAGGCCTGAGCACTGGCAGGGCAATGGCAGGATATTTAAACACGAGGTAACAAAAACTTAACTGTTAGTTGCTGAGTGGAGCAGCTCTAAGCTCTGCAGCCACCACTTTCATCAAAACTGCTGCCATAAAGTAAAAAAGAGGGGTCATTGTCATAGGAGACTCCCATCTAAAGGGAACAGAAGGCCCAATATGCAGACCAGACCCACTTCTTAGGGAAATCTGAAGCCAACCTGGGGACTCAGGTTAAAGATAGAAAGGGAAAGCTCCATAGACTGGTACAGCCCTCAAATTACTGTCCATTATTGATTTTTCAGCCAGGCAGTGATGCAGTTGCAACCAGAAGTCTGAGGGCAATCAAGGGAGACTTCAGGGTCTTGGAACAACTGGTTTAGGGATCAGGAGCACAAGTACTGTTCTCCTTTATCCCTCCAGTTACAGAGAAAGACGAAGTAAGTAATAAGAAGAGCCAGCAAGTCAGCACCTGGTTCTGAGTCTAGTGCCACCAACAGAATTTTGGGTTTTTTGATCATGAGTCAGTTTACATGATACTAGGGCTGCTTGCAAGAGGCAAGGTACACCTGTTGCAAAGGGGGAAGAGGGTCTTTGCACAGGAGTTAGCAGGGCTCACTGAAAGAGCTTTAAACTAGATCTGAAGGTCCCTTGCAATTTCAGTGTCAGCAATGTAAAATTAAAGTCTCAGGGGACCTGACATTCCAAGCTCTATGTTAAAGGATGAGGCAAAAAACACATTAAGTGCCTCTGCTTTTTCTTCTTCCCTATTAGTGAAGTGACCATCTTCAATAAGTATTGGTCCAATGTTTTCTTTAAACCTTCTCTTCTACTAGCATACTTTAAAAAGCTCTTGCTATCTGACACAACACTGCAAAGTTTCAACTCTAATTGAGCTTTGGCCTTTTGTGTCTTGCATATATGAACCACAGCTCTGTACTCTTCCTGCAAAGCCTGACCTTGCTTCACACAAATTCTTTTTCTGCTTGAGCTCCACAAGGAGTTCCTTGTTCAGCCAAGCTGGTGTTCTGCCCTGCTTGCTTGACTTCTGACACAATGGGACTGCCTGCTCCTGTGCTTCTAGAAGATGGTTCTTAAAAAAACCTGACCAGCACTTATGGATGCCTAAGCCCTCAAAAGCAGATTCCCAGGCTACTTTACTTCATGAAGAGCTTGAAGTTTTCTCTCCTGAAGTCCAGTGTAGCAACTCAGCTTTTTTTTTCATATTACACTGAAAATGTTAAACTCAATGACTTATTTATTACTGTGGTCAACACGGCCACCTACTGCCACATCTTCCACGAGTCCGTCTTTATTCACAAACAGCAAGTCTAGGAGGGCATCTTTCCTAGTTGACTCACTGAATGCCTGTGACAAGTTATCTCCTACAAACTTCATGAATTTCCAAGACCTGCTTGTCACAGCAGTATAATATTCTCAGTTGATGTCTGGGAAGCCACCAATTCAGACATTTCAAGGGTATCGAAGGCCACCAATCTAGAAATTTCCTGTAGTATCTCCTCTGGATAGATGTTAACTCCATGCTGAGTTTGCTGACATTTGTGGCACAATGTTCCCAGGCAGTCTTTGGGATGTGCAGGTTCTCCATCCCGATGCCCAAAATTGTCCCCTAGGCCCCACATGTGTGAGAAGAAAGGAGGTCCTCAGTGTCTCAGGCATGGATGGAAGAGCCTGTGAGCACCAGGATATGGGTGCAGAGCTGCAGACCTCTCTGGTGGAAATGGTCCTGCTGGGTGTGCCTCGCCCGGAGTCTAAAAAGGGGCACTTCAACAGCAGCTCAGCTCTCCAGACGTGGTGTGCTGCAGGTAAAGCTGGCTGCTGGCTACTCAAGGCTCAGGTAGGTGCCTGAGCTGCCTGACTGCACTGCGAAAATCATCTCGGTGCAGATGTTCACCTTGCTGGTGCCTGTCAGCTGGAACCTACAGGACTGGGTGGAGGGCAGCACTGTTAGCAGGCAGTGGTGTGACTGAGGCAGAAACAGCCAGGCGGACCGCACCAAGTGTTGGACCCAGAAGGCCACTTTCTCCATGTCCAGGTAGGACTGCGTGCAGAGGGTGTGCAGGAGGCGCGAGCTCTGGTCCCTTGGCAGCTTGTCCTTGGGGTGGTGAAGCAAGCATGACACGTGCCCCAGCAGCTGCTCCCTTGAGCACGGGCACTCCAGCACCACCTGGGTGTGGGAGCACCTTGCTGGCAGCTGTCCCATGGTGTCCAGGTCCACGTTGAAAGAGTGCCCAGGTGGTGGCTGCAAGGAGACGAGCAGGCGGTAGGTGATGCTGTGCTTGTTGAGACTCCAGGACTTATAGGTGGTGTCCATCCTAACGGCTGGGTGCATCTGTGGCATGAAAATACTCGTGCAAAGCATCCTGCAGACACCAAGGAGGTCACCCACCAGCTCCTTCATCATCGTGCACATGTAGGACAGGCCCTGCACTGGCAATGCAGGGGACATAGCCTAAGATCTGACATCACTGTTTGCCTCTTCAAGGTCTTCCTCCTCATCATCATCCTTCTTGCAGCAGGAGCTGTCCTGCTCACTAC
>NW_009695657.1:56182-86452 GCF_000703405.1 Apaloderma vittatum | reverse complement strand
CCTTCCTACCCTCCAGCAGATCAACACTCTCTCTCATCTTGGTGTCATTGGCTCCTGCTTTTCTTTTCCACTTGTGCTGAACCTTTCCTTTCATCCTATCTTTCAGAAATTCTTCCAGTTTCCACTAGATCCTCTATCACGCCTTCTCCTGCCTTTGCTACTTTCTGCCAAATCTCAACCACTGCTTCCCCACAGACTCAGAGCTCCCAAATATGTCAGGTCGTTAAACATTATTAAGGTTCAGCAACTAAAAGCAGTTCTGTGATAAGAAGTATTAGGAAAAACCTGATCCACGTGCACCTGAACCCAAAGCACAGGCAATTAATAGATTGCTGCTTCTTACTTTATTTCTAATGTAATTCATAAGTATATATTGTCTAAACTTTGGTAGCTTTAGTCCCTTCTTCCTTCATGTCAAATAATCCTTTTACGCTCCCCAGAGTCTGTTAAGTAACTATCTGTCAAGCTTATTTAAGCCTCTAGATATTAATCTGAACTTCTACCAATAACTGCAGGATCCCGTAATGAATGATGTATCAATAACTTAAAATTTTGAGAATATTTTCTTAAAATACACTGTGGAAGGGAGAATATTAGCGGGCTTCCATTCTTGCAAAATTGGCATACCTGGGGCTGCTGCTTTAAATTTTCTTGTTAATTTTAATTGATTATAGTTCAATTTTCAATTCTGTGTGTTTTCTTTTTGTACAAGCTCTATATCAAAAGCTGCAGCTTGACAGACGTCATGCTCTATTCTGAGTGCCAAATTTATGATGCTTAGAGATATTCTGTGAACAGATCTAATGCATATTTTTTTTCTAGTGAACAAAGGTCAGATTGATTACCTCCCCAAAAAAAAAGAACTGTTGTTCAAACGAAAAGCTACCTTTTCTCCCTCCTGCTCACTCATTAATCCTATTAATGCTAATGAGTTGCATGCATTTGTTAAAGAGGGCATATATCCACCTCTATAAATAGATTTACATAATAGGAGTATGCTTTGGCTTTAAGTAGTTTGTTGGAATGGAGCCAAAGTCATAAACCCCAACACCTTCTCTAGCACAATATGAAATTCCACCTTGTTGTTCTCATCTTGAAGACGTCACTGACTGCTACAGTTCCTTACAGATTTGTTTCCAGTGTTGCCTTCTTATGCCAATGATTTATAAGACGAAAGCCAGAGCATCCTCAACATTTTCTGCACCAAACTTATTTAGTTTAACTATTTGGGGACCTTGTACAGTAGAAAGGACTGAGAGATGACTAGGGTATTCATAAAAAATATGAGATGCACCTCATGGTGACATTTAGAAAAACATGCACAGCTTTGATCCTTAAATAGCAGGCTAACATCTTGGGAACAAAGTGGATTACAAAGCAAACCAGAATGAAAATTTAACTGAGAATTCTCCCAGGGAATTGTATAAACTGCTCTTAAAGCTGCCTGCAAACATAATACTTTGGAAGGTGTAGATGGCTGACTTTTCTGAAGCCCCAAAATAAGGGCTGAAAAACATATCTAAACATATCTAAAGTGAAGAGATTTTTGAGCAGATAAAGTGTAAAGGGTAAGATAATCAAGTTTCCATCAGTATGGCTAACGGCACTGTTTCTGACCTGGGAAGTATATAGCAACAGGGATGTGACCCTGACCATGCCACCTGCTCCAGGGACCAAACAACAGACTTAACTTTATGTTATTACCTAGAATAGAAATAGTCTTTGAGTGTTGTTCTCGGAATGTCATGAAGGACTTATTAAACTTGTAATCGATTAATCAGTTGAATTTTTTTCTATTGTACTGAGAAGCACACGGTTCAATGCTATTAGGAATGTGGCTTTACTGAAGAACTTGATTAACAACAGAAAAGCTTCCTACGGCTTTAGTTCTATATTAGTTAGTTATTATTGTGGATGCCATCCCAATACACCCAAAAAACTTAGGAAGTATAGGTTAATGCAAAACTACTAGCTCAAGTTAGGGAGTATGTAGATGTTGCATGTCTTACATTTAATACTAGCTTTTTCCTTCTTTGATCCTCACAGCTGGGTAGTATCAGATATCTTTTTATAAAGCTGTACAATACTGAAAAGATGTAATCTCGGTACAATCACATCACCTCATGTTTCTAATTCTTTTACTGCAGTCTCAAGTTGGCAGTAAGCTGTTCTGCCACTGCACTGAGTTGTTTTTTCAACAAGATTTTGCACAGTACAAAAGATGTGCACAACACATACAAAGACATAGTGAAGAAATATGAAAATATGTAATTTGCACTCAGTGATGGCATCTGATCTAATAAAAAACATGAATAGTTAATGCTAAATTCCTGATTTTATTAGATAATGAGATACTTTCTAGCAATAGGAAAGATGACTGATCTCAGGGAGCTCTACAGAACACGTATATCACGAGTATCACATCTTTAAAATGGACTAGAGTGAATTACAGAACTCACAAAGGAAAAGAAGCTGGTAACTTATTAATTTCTGCAAGTTATTAAATACTTGTAAGTCTTAACAGGAGTGACATAATTGTGATATGTACTTCTGTTGTGCTGAATAACTGCAGTGAAATACAATCTCTGATCACGAAAGGGTTTTATGTGAATCATCTTTTCTGATTCTGAAGTTTAAATTGAAATGACCAAGAGGCAACAAGACTATCACTTCCAGAATATCCTTTCCCACTGCCAGTAGCACCCCAAGCCCATTAAAATCTAATGGACTCTCACCATTCACTTCAGCAGCAGGATCATATCCTTAACAGAATGAAAATAGTATTTTTCAGGGTTAACAGAGACCCTGAATAGACAACAACATGCAATTACATGGCATAATAAAAGGCAATAACTGAATAACAGGCAATAACATGCAAGTTTGAAAGATGTATAGTTTGTATTTCTTTCAAAGCATTTACATTGTGTCTTTTTAAATATAGCTTTTGTCACATATGTAACAAATGTGACTGTCATTCAGTCACACTGTGACTGAATTCAGCACACCCATAGAAAACCTGTAACAAAAGGCAAAGGTTAGCTGCTAAAAAAAGGGAAGAACAGGTTGTACATTTGTATTTACAGGAAATTTAGTTGGTTGTGTTTTTTTTTTATTTTTTCCAAAGGCAGCAATTTCAGTCATTTGAAAGCATTAAGAAAATATGTCACACACTATTCCAAACAGTGGCACCTTTTTCCTGAAAATTAATCCATCAGGAACAATCTTGATGTGCATAAATCTTTGCCTGGCACATAAACAATGCATTGATTTTCTCATTCAAAGATAATGAATTCATCCAATAAAAAACATTAAAGAGTTTTAGTCTCATTTAATGCTGCAATATTTTTCTACTTGCAAAGAAATTTGTTAAATAGATTTGCTTTTTTTAAAAAAAAAAAGTTTGCTACTTAATACTTTGATACACTTTTCCCAAAATTTTACTCCAAACATATTAATTATCTCTACTTCTGCCTTCCCAAGCCCCATGTTGCAGCTCAAGAAAAAGAAAGGTGAAATGAACTATCAGTCTTGACCAGTGGATCCCAATTCTGTTCCCATGGTCATGTATCTTGCAGACACTTTTGACGTGCATTCAATCTCTGAGTTTGTTCATTTACCACCCACCGTGTCTAAAATTCCTAATATTTTTAACTCTTTTTTTTGCCACTGTTGTTTGAAGAAAAATATATATATATTACATAAAGCAGTTGCCAAATTCAATCTGCCCTCCTGGAGATTTAGAATAACAGGAAGGCAGGAATTATTTTTGTGAGAAAGGATTGTTTTAGCTTACATGATTTGTGCTGCCCCTATTTACAAAGAATATCCAAGGGAAAAACGTCAAAATAAAACTGTGAGTGAGTGGAGTGGTAGATTCATAGTAAAAACCTCTTCCTCAATTAAGCAATCCTATTATTTCCATTAATTTCATGAAGTTAACTTGAACAAATATGAGTCCAGTCAACATCTCAGTTGAAGAATTCCAACTATTAGGTCTACTAAAGGCATACAGAAACTGGTTTAGTAAAAAAGATGTCGGAAATAGTTTTACAGTTAAAAACTATTTTTGCTCAGAAGGCTCAGAAGCATTTCCTAGCCACTATCTACAGGATTTCGCCCCCATTCCCTGAATATTTGATTACTCATGCTTGCACACCGTATCATCTCTGTCCTTCAAGTTCCAAGGCAGCAATAACAAATCTTACCAAAGTACTGGCAGTTTCCCTCTTTTGTTGTTTAGGAAGGTTTTCTACAGTAGAAATGCTGAACTCTCGGGAAGTCAGAGAAGCATCAATTCATGACTGGAAGAGTATCTTCACAGCAATAAATATGTAGTGATTTATTTCTGAAGCTTCAAATCACTCAGGGCAATCTTTACACTTCAAAGTGCAAACAACTACTAAGCCCCAGCAATTTGAATAGGGCATAAAAAACCCTCAGTAAGGGTATTCTGTAAGCTTCAGTAATCAAATTAATCTCAAGACCTTTTAAATTCAATGATTTAATTTAATAGATTTCAACAGGTTTTTTGTCTGACAGAAACAAAATGAAAAAAAAGAATTACACATTTAGCCTGAAGCCTACTAATGTTTGATTATGGAATGATCTTTGCCATCAAAGAGTGGAAAAACATTCCAATAGCCATTATTTCTCCTGAGAAATGATATCTTGTCCAACTGCAAAGGCAGTGGTGATGCTGGGTGCCGCTGCCATAGGGCAGCATTCAGCGGGATCCCTGCAGCGCTGGAGCCGGCAGTTCTGGGGTGTTTGCCATGGCTACACAGCTCCTCTAGACCAGCGTCAAAGCTCTCCGCATTTCCACAGGATTTTTCATGGATAAATCAATAAGTTCACTAAGGGCAGAACTTTTTGAATTTATTACATTAATTCAGTCATGTTTTGGTCATTTTCTAACTCCAGTTGCCCCACTTAATTCTGAACTGAGCTGGGAGACGGAAGGACAGGTGATACCATGTAGGACACCTAGATATTAAAATAATCCTTCAACATATCTTACACAAGTCTGATAGACCCAAGGAGAACTTAGATATTAAAATAATAATTCAGCAAACTTTAAAATGGGCAGATAATCTTAAAAGAAGTTTCCCTGTTCCTCTCTGATGTGGGTGCACGCCGTCGCAAAGCACTTTATTAATAAGTAAAGATATTAATAGATAAAGACACTAAAAGTAAAGCTACTAATAACTAAAGTACTAATAAGCAATTTTTATTTCACCTGCAAGTTGGCAGATGGCTGCGACAAATACCTACAGGTACGATGATGTGAGTTTCAACCTGCAGAGCTCTCTGGGATGTGTTACAATGATGAGTACTAAAGATATCTTCATTGTTATTAAAAGATACTCAAACTTTCTGCTCTCTGGACATTCACAAAATACTGTCTTTGTCTTACAGATCTTTTAAACAAACTGCTGTAATCCCCACTCCAGTGAAATGCTGTCAAATGCCAAGAGGATGCATGCAATCACTGTTTTTCTCTAATTGAAATGAAAAATATTAATGTAGCACCTCTACCATTAAAAATCTACACTAAAACACACACTTGTTTCTAGAGCAATTTTCAATCTGCCCTGAGCTGCTGTTTGAACAAATCTCTATCACTGTGATTTTATTTCAGCACATAAATGGAATCTGTTATGCTTCACTGAGTTCCTTTTTCTCCCTCTTTTTTTTTTTTTTTTTTAGATAATGGAACTGTCTCAAATTAATAGGTTGGTTTCAATAGCTTATGAATTCTGCCTGCACTTTAAATACAGAAGAACATTCTTTGCAGTTTAAATTTGTTTGCTCCTAGTATGTATCTGCTTCCAAGAACTCATACACAAATAGAAATAATACACTTCTATTCCAAGTAGCACTTAAAGTTAATGGTCTTTTGCTACTGCACTCATTTACAATGTCAAATATAATACTCCCAATCTGATTAACAAGCTGTGCTTCCAGCACTCTGCTTGGATGGTCAATATAACTTCCATTTTTATTAGACCTAGCAGCATTTGCTCTTCATTCCAGTTAATTCATACTCAACGCAAATGAAAGAAAAATTTAAATTTTAATTAAGAAGATATGATTCAGGTTTGCTTAAGAATGATAGGAGATGGTCACAGTCCATTTGTTTGGTACATTCTTGATGGCTACACACTTAAACATACATGATTCAATACTACATGTAAAAGCATCCTCATCTGATTTAACAACATCATGATGAAGCTTTATCACAAATTATGTAGTAAAAATGTTCAAGAGGTTGTTCAAAGCATTAAATTGGACAAAGAAAATTAAATATGTAAGATAAATGTAACATGTAAATATTATACATATAAAAATATAAATTAAACTAAAGCAATTTTATCTGGGTGTTAAAGCCAAATGTAGTAGAATCGTAACATATATAAGCACTAAATCTTGAATTGTGTTGTCAGCGAGAAATATTCTGCAGGTATGTGACCAAGGATGTATGCAGAGATGTGTTAAGCACAAGTACTAACCTAGGCCATGTCTAAAGCACTGAGGAGCCATGCACATGAACCAGAGGTGCTAAGGCATTATGCAACAGATTTTTTTCAAGTTGCAAACCCCTGTTGTAAACTGGCAATAGCTCTAAATCTAAATGGACATGTAGAGATTTGTCTATAAAAAACCCCACAGAGTTAAATCTGAGCATAAAGAAGTAGCCACCTTCATTCTTTAAAACAGTCCCTCAGGGTAAAACTCAAAAAAGCAAGCACGGACTCCTCAGAACATCTGTGGACATTACCTGCTCTCTCTAGGTACATCCATAGGTTAAATACATATGAGCATGACTAAGGATGAGGAGAATACAAAATTACATTGTAATTAATGCAAACCCACTATCACAGTTTGATATAAAGCACCATGACAATACTAGCCAGAATTGTAACCTCCCTTGTGACCTGGAAATAACAGTAGAGCAGGAAAAACCAGCAGGGCACTACACATCACACCAGCTGGTGACACTGGGAGGTGTTAGGTGATTGCTTTGCAGCATATCTTGTAGAATTATCTACATAAAGGTAAATCTATGTATAAAAAATTCTCTGGTTATTGGAGCATTACAAGAAGCATTAAATTGCTTTAATGTTTCCTCCAAGCGCCTAGCATGCTTTTGGGGATGGTAAGAATAATTAAGAATAATATTGGCAAGTGTGGGTGAGATATTGCTCATTTCTCACTGCCACTAACCTCCCCACCAAACACATCTGTGTTTACAAGACAGAAATATGCCATCTAATAACAGAATGACCTACCATGTGACTATGGAATAAACTGAAGGAGAAGAAAGAATCATGCATGCTTCAAGTCAGAAAATATTTTGCTGTATAAAATTCATTGCCGAGGGTCATCAGGTGCTACAAATGTACATTTCACAGGCATTTCCCTTCCTTAAATAAATGTAAATTATGTTTTTCACCAGAACTGCATAACCTGCATGTTAGAACTGTACAGAGCCTGTATGACCTCAGTCACATGTCCCACATATAGTACAAAGTTTCTATATATTTTGTTCAACACCAAACAGCTCATTCCTATGCTTATCAGTGTCCTTCACTTCGCAGGAATCAGGAACCTGAGAGATCCTACTCCTACGAATGCAGTGGCTTATGAAATACCATGTACCTTGCACATCTTCTCTTTAATCTATAGCAGCCTTGCCTATGTAGTAGTTGCTTCCACAGGTGAAACACAAAACAAACAAATATCCTATTTTGTCAGGAGTTAAATGTCAACATTTGTGGAAAATAAGCATAATAATTTCTTTCGTTTGGATTTTTTCTCATTTTTTAATTTAATTTATATACTCAAAAAAGTTAAACCTGTTAATTTTGTGGTTTTGAAATCCTGCAAACTGTAGTAACTTCAGCAGAATATGGGTTAGAATAGGAACTCTACATGTCATATGCTGAAATTTCAGCAATGGATGCTTATGACATTTGCTGAAGAGTGAAAACACTACCTTGCTTCAATTAGCTGTAAAAGTAGGAAACCAGTAAATAAATGTCTATATTTACACTGTCTTTAACTGAATGAGAAAATCTTGTAGATAGGCACCAAAGTCATAAAGCTCATCCACATACTGACAACTGAAAAAAAAAATTATATAGTTTTAAATATGGGTCCATAGCATGAGCCCAAGGCCTGCTGAGAAATCTCTGACTTGTCTTACTCATCCATGTTTAAGTGCTGACTTGACAGCACACTCAGTTTATTTGAACATTATAATCTCCAGGACTTTCTCTTGAGATTTCTGTTACTAATGCAGTAATGAAAAATCGTTTGTGTCCAATATGGGTGAAGTAGGTAATTACCTAGTAATAAAAGCGTGAGGTCTTATGTGGGCCACCTTGGCATGTGATCAGTAGATGTGCTGCCTCTGAAGCTGACCATGGGATTGGCACAACATTCAACTGAAGTAAGACAAGATCCCTGGTGTGTGTATCAGAAGGCAGATGTTCAGTTCTTGTCCTGCTCCATAAATATGCATTTGCATGAGCCCTACATTAATATGCCTATATAATGTAGCCTGAAGTAATGTAAAAGTTTCCTAGACAGAGGTACGATTTGATGTTTAAAGATTAAAGAATATGTATCAGCATTTTTCAAGATAAACACACAATCATAATGGACTCTATTGACTGAAAATTCAATTACAGGTTCAAATAATTTCAGATAGACATTGTCTATGACTAAACTTTAATAGCTATAAGCAATTTGCTTAGTTATCAGTTTGAAAAGATATTCAAATTTGCAATGAATAAAACCAGAAATTATCTGACCTCAGGAAAAACATATCAGAATATGCAATTAATTATGTGCTTTGCAACTCAAGATATTGTAGGTTTAACAGATCATATATAATTTCATAAGCATGTGAAGACAATCTGAGGGACTGGGGTTTTTTTAACCCTAAAGAAGGCTTCCATGGTAACTACCACAGCCTGCCAGTAGCTAACAGGTGAGTCACCAAGTAGATAGATCCAGTCTCTCTACTGAAGTGCAGAAGAAAAGAGAGATGATGGGCATAACTTGAAATAGAAGGATCGTACTGGGTATGAGAAAAAAATAAAATCATTGTGAAGATAATTAAGCACTGGAATAGGTTTCCCAGATGCTGTGGGATTTCCATCCTTGGAGCTTTCCAAGACAGATTTGGACAAAGTCCTGAGCAACGTGCTCTGAGTTCAGTGTTGTTTCTGCTTTAAGCAGATGGCCTCCTGAGATCCTTCCCACCTGGGTGAATATATGCTGCTATAATTACTTGATGAATTTTAAATTTCCAGTTAAGAACTGTAACCTGTTCAAGGGCTCACCAAAAGAATACACTTACATGAGAAAACTGAAGGTATGTTTTTTGTCTCATGCCTTTAAAAAAACAAAAGAAAATAATATGTATTTTATTTTATAGAACAAAAAGTAATGCAGTATAAAGACTTCTTCCCCAAAGACATTCAAAATTCTTTAAAGAAAAAAGGCAAAGGTTTAGACAAATGACTGAAAAAAGAGACATGTAGCAAACTGTGGTTCAGAATAAAGATTGGCATTCATTCCCTGGGAGTTTTGTTCATCACAATCACATTACAGAAGGACAGCTGTCACAAATGATGGTGCTCAACACAATGCATTACAGATCTACATACAAGATGTGTAATGAAAATAACTGTTTTCCTGTGTTATTTATAATAGATATATTTCAAGTTCAATGAATAATTAAAGCTAAAGTACCAATAAGAAACATTTGCTTGTAGACAACCCAATCTAAACAATAGAATACCCAAGACAAACCTGGTTAAACGGAACTTTTTCAGTTTTCTTTACTAGTGACAGGACGTTTCCATATTGGAGTCAGGTCTTTTTCTGTTTAAGTTACTGACAAAAGTTTTGTTGACTTAATGGGAACAGATCAGGCCCTCATGACTGAACCATTTTTCGTGAATCTTAAAATAAGTGGAAAAGAGACACATCTGTTAATCTAAACATACGATTCAGGAGCTGTAGCCCTGGAGATCTCCAAGCATCTCAGGCACTTCAGAAGCCGTGAAGAAGCTGCTCTGCTCAGCACATTGTTGACTCATTGTTAAGTCCTGAATTGAGGGACACACACACTGGATAGTAGTTGCTGGAGGTTTGGCTCTGATTATGTCTGAGATCACAACAGATCACAACACAGTTGGCTAAATGTGACATAATATCAGTCCAGGTGCTACCAGTCCATGTCTACAGTTTTAAACTCCTAAAATGCCAATGTTCACCCAAGTTGTCTTCTGGATAAAATAATGCCAATGCCTGAAAAGGTCTGGGACAGGGGAAGTGTGCTCACCATTCAGTTCCTGTGCTTAAGTGCTGATGTACTTGTCTGCCTGGCCCTTAAGGGCTGGTTTAAAAGTGAAGATATGATTTTCAGGTAATTACTTGGGAAGTGCTTTGTGCACTTTTTATGATTTTCCACACACTTATAGATTGCTTTGTGTCATACAACTATTCTTATATCTTTCACTGGGTCAGAGAAGTCAAGAAAATCAATCCCTTCAGATAAAGCAAACTGCTTCTTGACATTCATTTTTTGGTATAATCCACCATATTTTTTTCCTGGAAGACGAAGCCTATGCAGCTGGAATGACCACCTGGTCACCAGTGTGCTAGTTAAGAGGACCAACACAAGAAGCCCCTGTTCACTTCAGCCCCAGACTGACGGAGTTTGGTATCCATTCCCTGGGAAAAGGAGCTGCAACCTCACTTCTGCTGTGGCTTTGAACCAGGAGTGGATATATTCAGTTGCTGCAGGACTTTTGTCAGCTTAACTAGAGGCAGAGTTAGAAAGTCCTCAGTCCTGTTCTTTCTACAGTTTCTTCCCTTCCAAATCTCCTGTAGAGATGACAGACATTTGTCAGGGGGAGGCAGAAGTTTTAGGAAGGCAGAGCTTATAAAGAAAAAATAACAGGCTAGCTTCCAAGCCCAGTGTAATTTGGAACTAGGACTAACTTAGAATAATTGTGCAAAACTACTCTTGCTGCAAAATCCACTGATTTTCTTTGTCAATGCTTCTTCTGAGAAATAACCAGTCCAAATTAGATCTAAATCAGCTCAGAATTTAAGTGTTATCACATTCATTGCTTTAAACTTTTACAGA
Source organism: Apaloderma vittatum (assembly GCF_000703405.1). Taxonomy (NCBI): domain Eukaryota; kingdom Metazoa; phylum Chordata; class Aves; order Trogoniformes; family Trogonidae; genus Apaloderma; species Apaloderma vittatum. Next base: position 75,285 of record NW_009695657.1, on the reverse strand, counting down.
TTATGTTAACAGTGCTCAGTTTCATTTTATGGATGTGGATTTGTTTGAAAATGCAAAGGTTACAGAGTAACCGTATTGGTTCACATGTACCCTGCAAATACTTTTCATTAAAATATTATCCTTCACATTCTTCCTCCTGCCTCAAAATTTTAAAGATCACTATTCCCATGATATTCTCTTTTTATCTTTCCATAGTGCTAATAACATACTTATTGCTTGAGAAGCCTTTTGTAGCTCCAGCTGCACTGCAGCATTTAATCAACTATAAAAGCCATTTATTGCTTCATAGACTCAATCTTCAGGAACATTATCACTTAACTATATGGTCGCCCAAAGCAACAAAAGGAAAGCTGTTTATACAGCACATATACAGCCCATTCATCTTTTTGTGTAGGTCTAGTATCCTAGAGTAAATTATGGCTATTTTGTACCACTAGTAATGTACCTTCATAAAATCAGTGAAAGGAACTGCACATACTATGCTCACACTAAAACTATTTGTAGTGAAATCCACCAGGTGGTAACGTCAGCTCCCAAATTATAAAAAAAAAAAAAAAGCAAAAAAAAAAAGAAAGTCAGCATCCGGGATGTTTTATAAGGTGTAAAAACCAAAACGACACTATACCATTGCTCACTGATCAGCCAAAAGTAGGGAATGTTTCTCTTTCATTTTCATCATTTTACATTTTTCAGTACTGAACATCCTGTCCTCTGCCATAGGATTTCTCAGTTATTCACTGTAGCTCTTCAAGTTGGCCTTTGTCTTTGCTCTATAGAATAATTGACTATCATCAGCAAGTTTTACCATCATTTTTCGGAGGATTCATGACTAGGTTGGAAAACACAAACTCTTTTAAAACTCTACCAATGAATACCCTCTAATATGATAATCATTATTCCCAATCTATTTCTTGACTATTTATAACCAATGTAAGCATGTTCTTTCTTATCTTATTCTTCTGTAACCTTGCCTATTGCAGCCTCGACTTGAGGCAGATCCTCTACTTCTGTAAAGAACAAGTGAGGCTGGCTAAAAAAATCAATTACTTATCCCATTAGTCTTATGATTCCTGAATACTCCTTTAACCCCTACAGAATAAGGCCTCTAGAATAGAAAGGCTGTACCTGGTACCCCTTCCCCATTCCTATCTTCTCTGAGGACCTTGGAGGTCCATTCTTATGGCATATTCCAAATACTGTGTGTCCCTGCATGAGATAAGCATTGTCTTTGCTTCTCTTCCCTGTGTACTTTTCTTCCTCATTTATATTAGAAGTCATAAGCCTTTTTATACTAATGAAATGACCTGACTGATACTAAACAATTAATTACTTTAACTTTTTGCGACCTCTAAGTCTTAATGTAATATTGCAGTTCTCTTTAATGCTAAAAAAAAGAAAAGTTTCTCACTAAAGTAATCAGAACAAAGTCCTGTAGTACTCTAATTCAGTTTTGGCTTAACCAAATCTTACCATATTTCGGTTGGTAACTTTTCAGAAGCTGTTAGGTAAAGCTTTCACTAATCACTCACTAAATACCAGTGATCCAAAAAGCCCACCTCTTCAGTTTTTGATAAAAGAGTGAAGGAGGTACAAAGCATCCACTCGACATGTGACACCTTCAGGTCCTGTTTGTTTTTTCTCTACAAAATTATTTTCTTTTTAAAGCTGATTAAATGCAATTCAGCCTCGACCCTTTGTGAAAAATAATGAATAATCTTATAAATCCAATTACTTATTTTTAGCATTTAGGATTCTATAAATATTAGGATTTATAATAATATTTTTCAGTACAATCTCCCCTAAGGTCAAAACAGTGATAGAAAGAAACACAAATTCAACATATGTCACTTATGGTTAAACACAACACAAGTGTAGCTTGTTTGTTGCTGGGTTTTTTGTTGTTTGTGGGGGTTTTTTTAATAGTGTTTATACAGCATTTCAGTCCTGCTCTTTCAACAACCAGACTAAAACTTGTACATAAAGTGAAGGGAATCACTCTGACTGTTGCTGAAATTCACTGTGATAAAAGGCAACAGATGTTGAATAATACAAACTGACAGCTGAGGAAAAAAAAGGAAGCAAAATTCATTTACAAAAGCATCCTAGGACATGGGATATTCGTAAGTCTACAGCAGTAAAGCCTCTGAATTCAATGGATGTGTGACCCAGCACCTTAACAATATTACAGTAACTAGAAGTACAAAGTGTGCCCATGTTCATTAAATCTTTCATCTTCAAGAGAACAGAGATTCCTATTAAGAAGCTATAAAAACATTTTTACCAGCATCAGAAAAAATCTGAGTGCCCTTCCTTGATGCCATACCCACCCAGTCAGTGTCACTTCTCTGCTGAGAAGGCTGATTTGAGGAGGAACGAGGCAGGACTGGCAGCACCTTGGCACATTCCAGCTCTGTGCTCTCCTCTGATCTGCTCCTGACTGCCAGAACATGGGATAGAATCCAGTCCCACCTGAAAGCTCTGTGGCTTCCCTATCTTAATTTCTTTCAAAATAAGTTCAAATTTTATAAACCCACCTAAGGCAGAGCGAATTCCATATCAATTGACCACCTCCAGTTCAACATCACCTTTCTTTCACATAAGGCATATCATTTTAGCACACCCTTTAAAATCTTCTTCAAAACTGGAGAACACTAGACTCGTCATACTTAGTGCAGTAAAGCAAGAAAGCAGCAAAAAGCCTAGGATGCACATCAGTGTGTTAGATAGTCACTTATGTCTACGAACTAATGGATTTTAAGAGGCAATGTCTACTTCAGAGTCAGGTAAAGTCACATTCTCAAGCTGTTGAAGCAGGTTGGGAGATCCTTGGTTAGAGCTCTTGCTGGGGCCCCTCCACATAAATCTGTGTATTGTACATAACAAAGAATATTACTTCTACTATTGACAGTGAGATTTTCAGGCTACTTAATGCATTAAGCTTAGAAAGTCTATGTTCTTTTAGTGTCCTTATGAATTTCATGGTGTATAGTTAATGAAGGCAACAATAATAATGGACCTGATCCAACTCCTACTATAAAGACAGTGAGAATTTTCATAGGTTTTATGGACCAAGGTTTGAAATATGACTAATGCAGATTTCTGGCAGGAAACATTACAGTCAGTCTTTCTTCAGCTTCCTGGAATTATTTACATCATATTAGTTTGATCACTGAGTAGGAAGTGACAAAAAAGGGATTTTCATATTGATACTAGTAGATATTCACCAATCATTCAATATTTCCTGAACCTACTATACCAAAGAGAGGCAGAAACATCTGTAGAAGAGAAAAAGGAATTGGAAGGGATAAGCATCTGACATATACGTAGGACTAGGCAATTGTAGGACATATGCATCATCAAAGCAAGGGTAAGTTGGGAGCATGAGCAAGGTTAGAGCATATTCTGGATCTAGGATAAGGAGATTTGAGAGGAAATAGATAAGGGGATGTGGAGAGATAAAAACATGTGCATGAAAGTAGGAAAGATTACGAAGAACACAAAGCTGACTAGGCATAGGAAAAAATGTAGAGCTGGAATGTGGAAATCAGGACTGTGAAATATTTCAGGGCATTACAGAGGCAATGAGGGTGCAATATAATGATTTTTAAGAGAAACGAAGGGAGAAAACAAGACTTAAGGCACTTTATTTCCACATGTAATTAATTTGGAATTAATTTCAGGTAAGCAGGCAAGATTTTTGCTCTGTTTACTGCAGCCTTTGTCCACAGTCGGAAGTATTGATACTTATTTTATGAGGAATAGCAAAGATTTGCTTCACATTTAGAAAATACATCAGCTGAATTACTTGATGTCTAAAGATACCAGATTAACAACAAATCAGCTCAACTAATACATTTGCAAAATCTTAAAGAATGTTACGGAACACTCAATAAGCAGACAAATCTTCAGTAGGAGGTACAGAAGACAATATTCTTATTACCCATACCATATACAAATTTTGTCTATGATTTCCATGTCCCATCAAATTTAAATGCAAGTATGTGTAGAGGTCTCTGTTTAAGTTACATGTTGGGAACAGATTTCTAACTTGATGAATCATGGGCTGTTCCTGGCATGTAACTCAGTTCAGGTTAACTAGTGAGGTTCATATCTCCTGCATTAAGTTAGGTAATGGGATGAGTAATGTCAGTCCAGGAAAGGTCTTTTTTCTCTGAGAATTAATAATTTTAAAAACCAGAACTTGACTGTAGGTACATCTCTATGCTTAATTTTTGCACTAGAACACTTACACAGCATTATCACACTAGAGGCACGGCTGAGATCAAATTAAATGCTCTGCTTTCAATTGAACAAATTTCTGTGAATATTTTCTTTGCATTTTTCCCAGCACTTTTATGAATAGAAGGAAACCTGTAGATAGTTGTAGATAAAAACCTGTGGATAGATGCCAACCTTCTACTACCATAACTGCAGTCAGTAATAAAAAAAAAATAGTTAGCTACTGTAAATGCTTTATGCTACTTTCTTATCCAAAAAGAAATAATGAAATGGCACACTTTTAAAAAGGTCCTTGACTAAAGTACAGATAGAAGTTAAGTCTAACTGGAGAAAAAAAGTATAAAATTACCAGCATTAGTACACACGCATGCTTTTTCACGTGAAACTGTCTCTTTATTTCTAACCTATTATGTAAAAAAAGCTTCCAAAAAATAAGCTTTTCATAAGCCATGACGATCCTCTAAAACTTCTGGAAGAAAAACAATGACAATGTCTTCACAGAAAGGACAGTTTCATCACAGGAACAAACTCCAGAGCATACAGCTTAATTTAATCTCACTCACGGATGAGAAAATATTTACTTGTGCAATTTGCAGTTCTCAATACTTCAGCAGCATCAAGTAGCTTGTGCAAATAGGTTTAATGACCTTATATATGAGACTAAAAGGAAAGGAAATATCAGTGATAATAAAAAAGAACTTCAAGATCACATTATTGATTTTATTAGAGAATGTATTATGACCTCCATTACAATTTTCTGAGTTTACTGCAAGACCTTTAAGTTCTAAACTTCCGTCAGAAACACATTTTGGCATCTCCATTGCTAATGCTAAAAACTAGTATCTTTACTAAAGCTTTTAGTGACTTTTTCAGATTGTGAAGACTACAGGAGATCCTTGGTAGATAGAATCCCTTTGTGTGGGAACCACGGGTTGCACTTGAGGCTCTCCCACAGGCTTGCTCAGCTCCCCACACAGAAAAGCGGGGTGACAGCCCTATTTATCTTTCCAGGCTGAAAGCCCACCATCTAGTTCCTGAGATTAACCAAGCTATTGTCTGTCAGCTGAATCCACTGCTCATGTGTTTATAGCCAACTGCGAACAGGAGGTTTCACTAAGGTTTAAACTAACATACTGTATCTTCCTTTAGCCATGAAAGCAGATTAGCTCATGTGTCTTGCTACTTATTTCCAGATGACAAGCAGAGTACATGCAGTAACCATTTCTCAGTCAAGGGAGAGACCACTTTGATCATTTGTCATTTTATGAACATACCCTCATTATATGTATACAGAGCCTCAAATAACAGATTCTTCTCACGTGATGCTCTGAACAATAATATTTTAGCCTTTCTGTCATTCTGTTCCTTTATAAAATGAGAACTGCCTTTGCTCAAGGGGATTAGAGCTGACACTCACTAAACCAGCTGAGTTGGATAGTTCTGCCTAGGAATAATGAAAAATAAGTTGTACAACGGAATTTTCAGTCTTGTTTGAGCTTCGTGCAATTAAACACGTTAACATTTTAAATTCTAATATTTTAACAGCTGCACTGTGAGAATATTCTGGCACTCTGCAAGGAGTGAGTACCAATATTTGCTATGCTCCCATCCAGAATACCCAGGACCTTCCAAACTGGTTGAAAAGGTACACTTAAAATAATGTTGCATATCTGTCTCATTGAGGATTGTGACCTTTCCCCATCCACTCCAAATGGCTTTTGCACCCATATAATATGTGCTATTTGTGGGCATCATGGTCACAAGCATTTGACACTGTACCACACAAATCTTTGTTTCTAAATTGGAGAGACAGGAATTTGATGGATGGACCACTGGGTGAATAAGGAATTGACTAGAGGTCTCACTAAAAGAGTTGTGGTCAACAGATTAATGTCCAACTGGAGACCAGTGACAAGTGGCATTCTTTAGGGGGCAGTATTGGGATTGGTGCTGTTTAAAATCTTTGTTGGAGACAGGGACAGTGGGATCGAGTGCACCCTCACTAGGTTTGCCAATGGCACCAAACCGTGTGGTGTGGTTGACACTGTGGAGGGAAGGGATGCCATCCAGAGGGAGCTGGACAGGCTTGAGAGGTGGGATGGTGCAAATCTCATGAAGTTCAACAAGGCCAAGCGCAATGTTCTGCACGTGGGTCAGGGCAACCTCCAGTATCAATAAAGGCTGAGTGATGAGTTGATTGAGAGCAGACCTGCCAAAAAGGACTTGGGGGTGCTTGTGGATAAAAAACTTGAGTATGATTCAGCAATGTGTGTTTCCAGCCCAGAAGGCCAATCACATCCTGGGCTGCATCAAGAGAAGTGTGGCCGGCAGGTCAAGGAAGGTGATTCTGCCCCTCTGCTCTGCTGTTGTGAGACCCCACCTGTAGTGCTGTGTTCAGCTCTGGGGCTCTCAACATAAGCAAGACGTGGACTTGTTGAAAAAAGTCCAGAGGAGGACCACAAAGTTGATCGGGGTAGGATCACCTCCCATGTTAGGACAGGCTGACAGAGTTGGGGTTGTTCAAACTGGAGAAGAGAAGGCTCCAGGGAGACGTTACAGAGGCCTTCCAGTACTTAAAGAGGGCCTACAGGAAAGATGGGGAGTGTAGTGACAGGATGAGGGATAGCAGTTTCAAACTGAAAAAGACAGTAGATTTAGCTTAGGTATTTGAATGAAACTCTTTACTGTGAGAGTGGTGAGACACTGGAACTGGTTGTTCAGAGCAGTTGTGGATGTCCCCTGCCTGGAAGTGTTCAAGGCCAGGATGAATGAGGCTTTGAGCAACATGATTTAGTGGAAGGATTCCCTGCCCATGGCAGGAGGGTTGGAACTAGATGATTTTTAAGGTCCTTTCCAACCCAAACCATTCCATGATTCTATTTCCATGACTTCTTTCTAGTGTTAAAGGTAGAAAATGGACATCATGCAGTGTGGTTTCATGACCTTCATTCCTCATCTAGATACTGGGAATAAGTTTTGGATTTATTTTTTTTTTTACTTCTTGTTGATCCAAAACATTTACAGTGTATGTACTTCAGCCTGGTTGAAAAGAAGATTTCATCTGAGAGAACTTTGAATGAAACACAGCATAGCTCCTTTAGACACTAAACACAGCTTACACCACAGCAATCCTCCGAATTCAATGAGCTCGAGATGAGTTTGGCTTTCCTGACATTTCGGCCCCCACAGCTGCTGCAGTGCACGGCTACCTTCAATGTCCTGAGCTCGCCTGCATAAAGCAGCACATCACGTCTGCAGGGAGGGTGTGGCCAGGGATTCAAGATGTGGGTGTGCGAGTTCATATTCAGTCTCCTAAAATTTATCATAATCTATATATAAACACATACATAAAACTAACCTAAATTTTACATGTTCTTAAACCATTCCTTTCCAAATGGCTTCCAGGGGATAAGTACTTCTTTGTGAAAATAATCCCAAACAAAGCCCCACCAAACATGCAGGCAAACAAAACCCACCTAAATAGGTGCAGTGTGATGCAGGGAGAAAAGATGAAATAAAGACACCTCTCACTGCAAGAGTATTGTGCTAACTTAGAATGCAGGGGCAGTTTTTAATTGCCAACCAAAAAAGAAGACATCTGTAGTTATTTTAGATGATTCTTGGACACCAAGTTGCCCATTGAGAACAGCAGAGGTCTCTATTAGCTCCTATGCCATATAAATGCATCCTTTGCAGACACCTCAGTTAGCCTAGGACATCTAAAATGTCATTAGGTGTCCATATTCATAGAATTGTAGAATCATAGAAGGTCTGGGCTGGAAGGGACATTAAAGATCATCTACTTCCAACTCTATGCAACAGAGTCCTGCTCCAGATGTCACATCCTGGCTATTTACCAATCTCTTAGTTTGCAGAATTATTCTGTTTGTTTCAACTCCTCTCCCCAAATATCAATCTGTGTCAACATAAGCTACTCCTGTGTGTCATCATTTCTTTCAAACAAATAGAATAAACACCTTTTATAATTGCAACAATCTGTCTCAACTCTGCAACGGAAAAATATTCAGCATCTTCGCAAAAATATTCAGCATCTTCGGAAAAATATTCAGCATCTTCGTGCACATCTGCTTCTGAAAAGTGGTAACACTGAGCCAGACCAAACAGCACGTTTATGAAACTAAACAGAACTATTGTAGTAGAGGGTGAGAAAAGACAACATGCTGTATGCAAGACAATACAGTAAAATATGCTTTGTGTAAACTATTTATTCCCATTCAGCTTACTCAAATTCTGCTTTAACAGTACTTCGTATCCGTAATCCTGCTGAAAAACTAAAACAACAAAATGTGAACATATCCAAACTGGAAAAGTTTTTATTGGGTGCAATTCTGACTTGAATATAACAACACACTTCTCATAAGAAAACAAAGCCTGATTTACAAAAAATATCAGGTAAAGGAGGGAAGAAATCAATGAGAACAACACATTTGGTAGGGCAGTATTATGATTTAACTGGTCAAAACTCTATCAAAGCAATAAAAAGGAAGATTACGGTTAATTTGAGAAATGTATAGTTGAGTTACTACTCCACAGGGATCTGCCCTAGTGTTAAATTCCATTGCAGCTCGAGATTATACTTCTGTTGCTTGAGAACAGGAAAGGCAGAATAAACTCCGACAATACTTTATCTGTATTGTAACTCACTCCAAGTTAAGCCCTTTGTTGCGCTCAAATGAGCAGCGGACAGGCTATCGCTGCTCTCTGACAGCACTTCCCCAGGCTGGTCTTATAATTAAAAATAAATCTAACTGTACCATGACAGTATTTATACAATATTAGTCACTGGGAAAGCCTTGGTGACTGTCTTTGTTCCTTTATTAAAAGGAATTACATTTTAAAATGCATGCTTTTGACTTCTGTGGAATCCTGTCAAGAAGGAAAAAACTCCATAATTAAGACATTTCAGAAAACACCTACCTGCAGAACCATTCAGAATAGTCTTGGTAAACTAGTGGTACTAGAGATGTATTTCAAGACCAAGAAAACATAGCTGGTTCCAAATTTTTAGGTACTAAACGTAGACAGGGACTAGCTTTTTCTTGTTGTGTCCTCAGGGCATATTTTCTCCTCTGAACTTTCCTATGACATTCATTTCCACCAGTCCTTGACTATGTACCAATGCCTAAGATCCATCACCTACAAAGTAGGACTCCTAAAGCCTAAGGGGAGATTTAATGGCACTTTATGCAGCATTAAATAAGGCAATAAAAACAGGAAAAAAAGGGCTTGGTCTGAGATTGAAGCAATGCTTATTTCATTAATGTCGGTTCCCCTGGGGTTCCTTAGCTGTTTCTTGGTCATACTCTTCTCCTCCTGCTCATCACAAGGGTCAAAATAATTTTTTGAGGAAGTCTAGATGTCACATGAAAAACAGCATCTGTTCAAAACACAGAGCATACAAAATTATCTTCCTCTAAGGCCACTGAGTTTCTTTCTTCCAGGACCCTTTATCTCCATTTTTATTCTGCATGGTAAGAATAAGCACACAGGAAGGTTTGGGTTGGTTTTCTTAATAGAGAGTTTCACTCCATAATGACTTCCTTTAGGCATATTTCAGGTGTTCTAATTGATTAAAATTGAGCTATTTTCAAACAAAATCAAACAAACACAGGGACCTGTGAACAGCTAAAATTTAAACATCACTTCCAACACAAACAAAACCATTGATATTAGCAAACCTGACCCACTCATTTCTTGTCTTCTGTTTTCACATTAACAACATAACAAGGCAGAGCTTGAATTGTGCTCCCTGGTTGGTGTTTAAAGAAGGTTTCTTCTTAAGGTTTATTATCCTTCACCTACTTCTCTCTCTGCTAACTTTTATACTCTTCTATCTCAGATCTGGAGCTAATGAGGTCAGTCTGACCTGGCTGCCCAGGGAGGCTGCAGATTTGCCCCCTCTCTTACACCCTTCCCCTGTAGAAACTTGATCCATAATTGCACGCACCCCAGAGGGTCAGTCACTGGCAATTCTCTCCTGCCTTCTCCCAGCAAGCAACAACATAGGCACATCTGTAGCTCTACATATCAAGAAGACACATATAAAAACTTGCATATCATACAATACCTACCATCCTTCAAATGAGAAATTTTCACTTCCAGTAATAGATTTTAACCTGAATAAAGGGTTCACAGTGAAACTACAGAGGCATTTAAGACAGAAATATGGATGAAAAAGAAAGGACAACTACACAGATGGCAGGTATTTTCCATCACTATACATTTTCCATACATAGAAAATTATGGATCAGTGTATATCCTTCATTCAACATTACTCCTCTTCTTTTCCTAAGAACTGCAGTTGTCAGAACTGGATATAGAACAGGGAGTAAATTTTCAGAAGGGCACCAAGATGGTGCGAACTGCAGGAACCCTGAAGAGCATAATTAAATCTTAACAAATTGGAAATATACTTTAACAAGAAAATGCTGCTAGTCAAGTTGATCACAGGGCACAGGGAGAGTGGACTCTAGAGAATGAAAATGAACTGTAATGAGAAACATTGTTCCTTTTATATTTTCTTAAGGACAAGAAACAACTGGCTTGAGAGTACAAAAGGACCTATGGATTTCAATGGTTCCACAATCCACCAGTCAAATATGTCAACCACTTCAGGCTGTTGTAGAAAGGACAAACATTCTACCAGGAGGAGAACATACCTCCTTTCAGTCCATTCAGCCCAGGTTGTACTGAGTTTGTGTTACAAGGTTTTCATAGTAGTGGGGCAGCTACAGGGGTAGCTTCTGTGGGAAGCTGCTGGAAGCTTCTCCCACACCAACACAGTCAATGCCAGGTGGTTCCAGGATGGACCTGCTGCTGACCAAGGCCGGGCCCATCAGTGATGGTGATAGCATGTCTGGGATAACACATTTAAGAAGGGGAAAAGAAACCGTCTCAACAGCAACGGCAGCTGGAGAGAGGAAATAGTATATGTAAGAGAAACAACTCTCTAGACATCAAGATCAGTGAAGAAGGAGGAGGCAGAGGTGCTTCTGGCTTTGAAGTAGAGATTCCTCTGCAGTCTGTGGTGAAGACCCTGCTGAGGCAGGCTGTCCCTCTGCAGCCCATGGAGGTTAACTGTGGAACAGATGTCCACCTGCAGCCCACAGAGGACCCCAGACCGGAGCAGGTGGATGTACCCAAAGGAGGCTGTGACCCTGTGGGAAGCCTGTGCTGGAGCAGGCTCCTGGCAGAACCTGTGGCCCCGTGGAGAGAGAAACTCAAGTTGGAGCAGGTTGTCTGGCTGGATCAGTGACCCTGTGGGGGAACCGTGCTGGAGCAGTCTGTTTCTGAAGGACTGCAGCCTGTGGCAAAGACTCATGTTGGAGAAGTTTATGAAGGACTGTCTCCTGTGGGAGGGGCCCCACACTGGCACAAGGGAAGAGTGTGAGGAGTCCTCCCCCTGAGGAGGAAGGAGCAGCAGATACAATATGTGATGCACTTACCTCAACCCCAATTCCCATTCCCCTGTGCTACTGGAGGGGAGAAGGTAGAGAAAATCAGGAATAAAGTTAAATCTGAGAAGAAGAGAGTGGTGGATGGAAGGTGCTTTCAAGATTTGGCTTTATTTCCCAAGTCGAGTCTGTTTTGCCCATAATGGTAACAGCTGAGTGATCTACCTGTCCTTACGTCAACCCCTGAGCCTTTCATTATATTTTCTCTCCCCTCTCCTGCTGAGGAGGCGAATGACAGAATGGCTTTGGCAGGTACCTGGTGTCCAGTCAGGGTCAACCCGACACACAGGTAAATTGTCAAAACTGGATTGCTGTAATCAGCACCAGTCAGTGTCTGATACAGTACAGTAACTCCTTAGGGATCAAAAGAGTAGCTTTTCCTCCCTACCAAATAAACATGCAGCTCAAGGGCCACATTCTGATTTCCAGCTTGAAGACTTGAAAAGCTTCAAAGTTATGAAGGTTCAGACAGGGAGCAGCCCTTAGGAAAATGCTGTTTTGAAAAATTGACATCTATTTCAAAACTGCAACTCTAGGCTGCTGTAGCATTCTCTCTTCTGACTGGCAGAAAGCATGACCAGTGTAAGTCCATACATCAAGAGGGGTGCTAACCACTGGACAAAGTCCACATGAAAGCAGTAAGAATATCAGAAGGATTGTGGGGAACCCCAAACCAATAATCGATCAGGATAGTTTAGTCTAAAAATAGGACGACCAATGAAGAGACAAAACATAAAAACAGTCTTCAATTACCCAAAAGGCTGCTGCCAAGAGTAAGAAAGTACTGTTTGCTAGAGATTATTACCAATTGATAGACCCAACATCTAATAATGGTTAAAATATGATGAGATTACTAAAGAGCTCACTTGAAAATTTTCTCTGACACAAGCCAAACAGTGTAGCTGTTTCTGAATTGATTTTGTTCCTCTCTGCCAGACACTCTTTGAATGTTCAACACAGTTTTAGGGGGGTCTGGAGTAAGAGCAATATAAGAACTTCATGCATTGACTTTCCGCAATGTCCAAGACTACCACAATTTCAGTCACTACTTTTCCAGAGTTCAGTAGAAGTTGTATTTTATTTCTTAGTTGAAATGTCACAACATTTATAAAACAAAGTGAGAAAAGCATGCCCATTTTCTTTACATCTTTGACAAATTTCTACCATGATTTGCATTTTATTTGCACTCAGGTCTTTCAAAAAAAGAGTCAAAAGCTTTACAATGGAAGGAAGATTATCGAATAGAATATTTAAAGGGAATTTATTCAGTATTGCAGATATTAGAAAAAAATCTTTATGCAAATCACAGAGCACAACAAGGAGATCATCTTTTAAACAGATACTCTGCTACATTTTTATTAAATAAAAATTAAATATTAATTTGTTGAGACTTAGGGAAAAGAATCAAATTAATTTTTAAAAAGTGTTAATTTTTATAATTAAGTAAACATTTCATGTAGCTTTTACTGGATTTACACAAGTGTTCATTGTTTTCAGCATGTTATGGTAAGAAGATCTGGGTGGGGAACTGCAGAATGGTTCAGGTTGGCAGGGACCTCCAGATATCCCATCCAAACACTCTCCTCAAAACAGGGTCACTAAGAGCGGGTTGCTCTGGGTCACGTCCAGCTTTTGGGCACCTCCAAAAATGGTGATTCCACAAGTTCTCTGAGCTACCCATGTTAAGTGTTAATTCACTCCAACAGTATAAACAACAAAAAAAGTTATTTCTTACACGTGAATGGATTTTCCTACATTTTAGTTCGTGCCTTTTGCCTCCGGCCCTGTCACTGAGCAGAGTCTTCTCTACCCCCTCATCAGATATTTATACACACAGATGGCATCCTACTGAACCCCCTCTCACAGTGAATTTCACTCAGAAGAGGTTATAAATTCCTGCTTTCAAGAGGGAAGTTATGGAAATCAATTCTAGTCAATGCATGAGGTCAAGGCCAGCACTTAGCCCATTCCATCTATACTAAAGAAACAAAGTATATGAGTGACACAATGCAGTAAAAATAAAGCTGTTTTCAGGTCCTAGAATGTGAGGAAAATACAACTGGTATAAACTTGTGGTTCATTCAGACTGGCAGCATAGTTGCATGTCACAAAATGTACAACTTGGTTATCAGAGGTGGCTGCGAACATCATTGTATAATGCAACGGTGCTCTCGATGAGCACACAGGAACACAGGAAATTTAGTAAGTACACTTCTAATCTCAAATACTAGTCTTAATGAAACCAATGGCAAAACTCCCACTAACACTACTTGGGATGAAAATTCATGCTTAAACCAGGCAGGAGAGAATGAACAGTATGAAGGCAAGTTCAGAAATTGCAAGAGTTTGGACTTCAGAATAATATCCTACTCCACTACATCTCGGTTCCAAAGGAATCAACGCCACTGAATCCACTGGGAAGTGGACTGGTACCCGCCTTCCATCTCCTCTTTCTTTAATGTCAGGATGTTTACGGATTTGCCCTCCAAATATCCCACAGTCCACCCTTCTTCCTTCACTTTGCAAAAGGCTCCTCTCCTCTATCAGCAGTATATCAGCCTCCTGCAATATCTGTGCAGGAGGGACCAGGATTTACTTCTGAAATCCTTTCAAAGAGTAAGGAAGGCAGTGAATTTCTGTTTAATGTCTGCTAAGTCTGTCTAGGGTACACATCCAACCTGCTCTGTCAGGACAAGGGATTTGATGAATAGGTTTCCCAAAGTTTAATAAAAATCATGTTTTTAATATCCTAAATTACCTGGAGGCACTGAGACTGATAAACCAATCTTAGACTGTGATTATGAGACTTTGTCTTAGTTTCCTAACATCCTTTGCCTTTGGTTATGTTGTTAATTCTGACCATCCTGTCTCATAACTTAAATCTACCTCCAAAAAACTGTCATTATACTTGGAGTCAGAACGCTGAGGAATGCTCTGAAAATACTTTCATGATGTGATTTTAAAGCTATCACCAAAGACAAACCAGATATTGCAGGTTACCTGCTGCCGAGGTTTTAAACTGAAGCTATTTGCTGCCCTCTGTAGATACAAGCAAAAACTGAAATTTCGGGACACTGACAATTAATTGAGTTGCATTTCTTTTCTTACTTTTACGCTCTGACTTACTCACTAAAGGACATGCCATATTACACTGTTTTCAGTACATTAAATAAACTCAAGCACTAGATTTCACTCTCCCCTCCCCAAAAGACACATTTCCCTAGGTCTTGTTTTTTTTAAGACAGACGCTGAGATCAGACAGAAGAACATCAAATTCTCTGTGCAACGAGCTGCAGAAGGTAAATCCATGAATGATCCAATCTCGAGTTCTTGTTGGCTTTCTTCTAATGCTCTTGGAATTTGAGTATTAAAATGTGTATCTTGTAAAAGGCAAAGGAAAAGAGAAGTTTGCATGAAATAAAGGATGGTTGTAAAGTTTTCCTGAAAATATTCCTCTCTGTACATACCCTTCTCCTTTTTACTTTTATCCTAGTGCTGACAGCAACTCCCTTTGTTGCCTTGGGCAAGTAAAATACTTACTGTATCATTGGGGTGTTGTGGAATTATCATTTGTAAGGCACTTTGAAGCTGGAAAGTGCTAAGTATTGTTATTATTATTATTATTAAAGATGAAAGGCCTGTTGAAGCAAATATGCAAAACTACTCTTATCTGAAAACTTAACATAAAAGTCTGAAATCCTGTAGTAATAAGCATTTTACAGACTGTCTCACATTGCAACTGTTCTAGTTTTTGTGAAAACTGCCAAAGAATTAGTCACTTTTCTACAACACAAACTGGATGCAAATAATTCTTGAAAGGATCAAATGGTGACTTGAATCACTTTTTCCTTCCTTTTTCCCAAATCACACACAGTTCCTGGACAGAAAGAAATGATCTCCCATGCTTCTAAGTACACCTTGCATAGTAAATGCTGTTATAGTAAGTATTAGTGAATTCAAGCTGCATCACAGAGAATTTATTGACATGAAGAAATACCAACCAAACGGACATAGGAGGACCATGGCATTTTTTTGTCAAACTGTTTGCTAGACCAAATCCTCTGCATGGTGAGAACCAATACTCCACAAGGGACAAGACATGACCTGGTTTCTCTCTATACTGTTAAAGTATTTTTTGCGATTCTACTGCAGTTATAACAAAAATGAAGTGCAGCACCAAGACACACAAAGCTCTTTTGTCTTTATGGGGTGAATTAGGAATAAGTACCTATATAGAAAAAGCTCCCTACTGTGTTGCAGCAGAGTGAAATTTTCCATTTATGTAAGATGTATTATTAATAGGCAGCAACTACTGCAATAAACCCCGAAAATTTCACCCCCATTTTTGAAAAATTAGGGCATAAGTTTGGTTACACATTGACTCAGTAGAGAACCTAAAATCCCTGATCATTTAAGGGAGGAAGCAGGAAGGTAATTTTCCATTTACACAATAATCCAACATTGTCATATGAGTAAAAATTTTCTTCGTAAATATTAAAAAGGTCTTTCTGAAACTTTATTTTTCAGTAAGACTCTAAAAACTGTTTATGTTCTATAAGGCAGATGAATTGTTATTATGAAATAGCCTGATACAATTACTTTTGTCGTAATAAAACCCTTTAACTTTCCTCAAAGCTCATTTGATTTTTTTCCTTCCAAATCTAATTATTTCAACTTTAAAAAGCAATGATGTTTCATTTCCCCTTTAAATATACACTATATAAAATACTTTGTTTTCTTGAAAAAAAAAAAATTCACAGTTCAGAATATCTCCAACAGAACTTCTGGTCAGATACAAGGATAATATGAAGCCTGAAAATGTGGCACAATAAAAGCAACTGATAATTACTTATAGCAGAGTAAAAGCTGCTGCTAACAGAGCTGTCCACCACTATTATCATAGCACAGCCACTTTTGCATTTATGTTAAAACAAGCAAAGGCTTTTAAAGAACAGTTAATCCAAGATATTCGGCACTCTTACAAGAATCAGCAGGATGGCTTATCTTTATCTGCTTCTGTCAAAACACAGTTACAAATCCTGCAGTTAATTTTTTTTTCCTTTCTTTTTCACCAGTTCTGTAGAAGAATATGTTCTTCAAGCATAAAGGTATTTTAACAGAAGGGAATGTGGAGGAGACAAACATTTCTAGAAGAAATGCTTAAGCAGAAAATTCAATATCATATCCAGTATTCTCCTCCTAGCCAGGGAAGGTAATACCCAAATAAACATTTTTCTACTTGCAGATTTTGCATTTAATTTCATACAAGAATTTCTTCTAGACTTTGAGCTTTTATAAGCCATTGGCAAGTCTCATCATCAACAGTGAAAATTATGAGTTTTTTGTATTATGCTATGTACAGTGTGAATCATGTAATCTTAAAAATTACAGTTAAATTGATTCACCTATGTAAAGTCAATGGTATAGTTTGGAAAATACGAATTCCTTCTTCAATAAGGGTAGTAAGAGTGGTAGGAATACACAAGCAAACAAGATGGTAATAGGCAGTTAGTCAGCTGTTTGGTTTTGGTATTCGAGCTTTTCCTATTTTTAGTATAGAATAAGACAGGATGAGCATCTCTGCCTCGCTCCTACCTCTGCTGCCATCCAACAGGGACACAAGGACAACGATTTCTTCACCCTTGGCTACACAGCTGGTTACGTTTTCTGGTCCAGCAAGTCAAACAAAATGGCCAGACAAGGGATTATTTTGCCAATGGTTTGTAGAACGCTTCGTCCTTTTTTTTGTATCTCAGACATTAAAACTTTCCTACTCAAACTGCTGGATTCCACATACATAAAGGAGATAAAGCATCCTGTGGTCAATGGATCTAAGCAAATATTATCAGGGAGTCTAATTCATGTGACATTGAAACTGCCTGTGGCTCTAATGTCTGTTATTTAAAGCATCAAATATTGCTAATATAGTAAAGTTTCAGTCATAGGAAACTTTAAGCTTTTACAATATAAACTGGACTAAATCTTATCAACTATTTCACTTGCACAAATTCAGTCTGGTGGCACTGAAAAGTAAAGCAAACTGACTTTGGACATGCTCTTAGTCAGCTGGATGTTCTTCTGACAACACTGATTTTAATCATTATCTATCTTTTGTATGTGTCATCCACTGTTCCCTGGTCCTCACTTAATAAACCTATGACCAGTTGAAGAAGAAAGAAGGAAATATCCGAATGGAGGCGATTTGCATTCTGAAGGTGGCGAGAACAAATGGCTATTAAATCCATTTCTGGAACAAAAGTGCCTTTTCAAGAGAACATCAGACTTCCATAGCCTTCTGCACAGCACCAGGAAAACAGGCCCTACAGCCACAAAGTGCCAACACACAGAGCACTGAAAATTTCATAGGAAGCGTTTACCCTCAGGGCAATGGGCAATGCTGGCAGAAAACTTCTTTGATTACAAGTGCATCAGAAGAAGAAAATGTGGAGTCATACATCTCTTGCCACATACGTGTTAGAATTGTTTAGTACTTTGCTGAGCAATGGAGATGATCTTGGGAAAGGATCTTTTATTATTCGACAGTCTAAATTCATAACCTCATGCAAGTCTACTGCTATGATACGGGCTCTTAACACTTAATCCAGTGCACAAGACAGACTGAATCCCGCAGAATTCAGCAGACTTTTCTTCAGACCGCCTTTACTTTGAACCCCGTTGCTCCTGGCAGTTGGACAGGAAAGCACAAAGCGCTTGCCACCCCTCTCATCAGTGCGCTAATTACTCACTGCACATACCACAGGGCTCAGTCCAAACCTATCTCAAGTAGAGTAGTTACACAATCCTTCCATTATAAATATTTTAAGAGGATGAATTTACACATTAAATGTAATAAAAGGTACCTTATAAAAGACATTTTTCTTAAGAAAAAATTTTGCTACCACTGAGGCAGGGTAGCCATAGTGCTAATTATCACAATTCAGTCACTGATGTCTGCAAGATTAAAATATACCACATTCCTGCCAAAAGCTTAACAGAGACTCAATGCACAAGAGTTTTTCTAAACTTCTGGAATACCACTGAACAAGAATGTAAGCCTGAAGAAATACTACAATTAGAGCATTCTAAAACTGTATCTTAGCAATATCATACTGTTGTACGATGCTCATCCTCATTGCCTTTCCACACACAAAGTAACAACACAACAAAACCCACTGTAAGAAATGGGCAGAGCCTTTTAAAAAGAGATTTCTACCCACCTGCATACTGAGCTCACCTGTCTATGGGATGTTTTTCAGTACCAGCTTTGATCTTATTTTCAAACCAGCACAGGAGTACTCATATCATCGTTATGAAACAATATACTTGCAGAGGCACATAGAGAAACCTAATCTACAAAATTCTTGTGGGAATCAGATAAACCTCTCCGAG
>NW_009695657.1:0-56151 GCF_000703405.1 Apaloderma vittatum | reverse complement strand
CTCTTTCAGACTTTCATTTTCTATTAATTTCAAGTGTTTCAAGGCTTATTACTCAAACAAGAAAAGGAAATGGAAGAGTGATTTTTCGTGTTTTAATTTTATAATGTTTCCAGGGGAAAATACACAATTTCTCCTGCAATTCTTTCTAATATTTCTTTTTTAGAAAATAATAGTAATTACAATAATCTAAAGCTTCCTCTATAAAAATCCCCATAATCAGAAAATATAGTGTTTAGATCCTTAGCATCTGCCCAGCACAGCCATGGAATACATTACGAGGTAAGATTAAAAGGGACAATTTGAAACTCCTTATCACAATGATAAAATTGGTTAGCTGCATCTGTAGTGATTTAGTTAATAGAGATGAGTAGCCATTAATGCAAAGTTTCACAGACTACTTGAAATACCTGGCAATTTCAGTCGTCAGATATCAGTTAGTCAAGGATGCAGCCATTAAAAAAGAAGGCCAGATTTACATGACTGGTAGTATGTCTCCATTCCCTCTGCTGCGTAGCCACAGCACGCGGTGCTCGTGGAGGCTGTTCCACTACAGTCTCCCCTGATCTGGAGCCATTCTTACCCCAAACTTATCTCCAGAAAGCTCCAGAAAGGCAGACACTACATAGTGCCCGCTGCGATTATGTAGGTGCCACCCTTTACCAGGGGTAGGTTTTCCAAAGCAGAAGCAGTCAGCCCAGAGCAGTTGGTGCTTCTCAGTTTTTACTCCTGATCTTCATTTCAATCTGGATCTAAGTTCTGGGTTCCTTTCAGTGTCATTCTCTGCCTTTTTCAAAGCTCTCCCTACTCATCATGCCTGATCCCACTTGCTGCATGGATGTTTTGTTTGCCTGACCCTTGCCTTTAGCAGATCTTTCTGATCCCTGCCACCTCATCATCCTGGGCACATGCCCAAAACCTAAACCTTCAGTGTGGCTGTAAATAGCCCAATGTGTTGGTTTTAGCTGGGGTGGATTTATTTTTTTTCATAGTAGCTGGTACGGATCTGTGCTTAGGATCTGTGCTGAAAAAAGCATTGATAACACAGGGATGTTTTTGCTGTTGCTGAACAGTGCTTACACAGAGTCAAAGCCTTTTCCGCCTCTCACCCCACCCCACCAGCAAGTGGGCTGGGGGTGCACAAGAGTTTGGGAGGGGACGCAGCTGAGACAGCTGATTCCAACTGACCAAAGGGACATCCCATGCCATATGACATCATGCTCAGCATATAAAAGTGGGGGAAGAAGAAGGAAGGGTGAGCCATTCATAATGATGGCATTTGTCCTCCCAAGTCACCGTTACACGTGCCGGAGCGCTGCTTTCCTGGAGGTAGCTGAACATCTGCCTGACCCTGAGAAGTGATGAATGAATTCCTTGTTTTGCTTTGCTTGTGTACATGACTTTTGCTCTACTTGTTAAACTGTCTTTATTTCAAGCCACAAGTTTTCTAACTTCTACTCTTCTGATTCTCTCCCCCATCCCACCTGGAGGGGAGTGAGAGAGTGGCTGGGGATGAGGATGAGCTGCCAGTAGGGGTTAAACTATGACACCCAATCATTAGAGACTCACTAGCTAAGAGTACTTGGCTGGAAAAATCTTCAGAATATAGCAACAGCTCTAATAATCACAGTCCATAAAGAATTTTGATTTGCATCCAGCTTGATGCAATTTTGACTTAATAAGCACTAGCAGAGTTATGATTGGTAGGAGAGCTAAGAAGTATGAATCATTTCTCTGGAAACAGACTTTGTCTAAGAAGTGCTGGCTTTAAAGGAAATACTCTTTGAAATGTTGCTTCCCAGCAGAAGTTTGAGTAGGGAAGAGCCAGAATAGCAGTTTCCTCTCTACTTTTCAAAAAGATGGCCCTGCTTGTTTTGGGACTACACAACAACAGAGTAGCTTTAGATCTGAATGAATCCCAGTGGTTCAGAAACTTTGTGGTCTGGCAGCTACAAGTCAGAATAAGAAAAACTATCTGCTCTTTGTACATGTGTCATATAATTCACCCACAGGGATACAACGTTCCCTTGGCATTTCCTTAGCCCTATTATTTCATCCCCTCAGTGTTATTTCCCGTGCTTCCCTGGAGAAAATTAAAGAAAATCTCAAGCTATTTTGGACCTGATTATCTGGAATTTTGAGTCTAATGTAGCCACTGAAGCCTGCTTCTTACATCTGCTCCCACTGGCATGAGTGATTATAGAAGGTTCACATGGAGAATCATCGTGATCTTAGAGGCTGCCCCTATAACTCGTACACACATTGCCATGATGTAAAACTTAGTTCTTAGATATTTATTTACTTGATCTGTCTTCTCAAGCCAGTGAAGTCACTTAAGATCTGAAATTCTAGTGCAGTACTCTGAGCATCAAAATCCTACGTATGCTTGGAAAAATTAATTTTTAAAGCAACTATTCCTTTTATAAATAACTCTAAATCAAGGTTTCTTCTAAAAAGTGCACAATGACCATCACTTTACCTACTGCATGCACTCCAGAGGGCTGTGTTAATTGTTATCGATCTAATCATAGGCTCTCTCTCTGATAAAGCAAACTGGGAAAATAAATCTCCATTATAGCCTCCACTTCTCAAAGTCCAAAAGGCATCAGCAAATGGCCCTTACAAAAACCATGGTTTGGGGAATCAGTATGAGCTAGAACCCTTTAACACGTGCATTTGCCAGTGCAGGTGACTTAGGTTAAGAACTGTTCCAAGATACTCATGTTATTACAAATTCAAATAAAATTACACACATGTACAGATATCAGAAAGATGGTATAAGGTATTAGGAAAGGACTTAAAAACTGAGTAGAGGAAATGCTCAAAAAATAACTTCATGGCATTGACTTCTGTGATGAAAATGATAGAATATTTTGCACAATTAAATATCTTCTCCAATTTAAATTTATGATGCAGCTTCAAAAGCAATTAGGCTACATTACAGGCTGATGTATTCCCAAACTATCTGTTCTAAAACAAAAGTAGTTTTTGACTAACAGACGCAAAGGAAAATTGCAACTATGGCTTTTTTTTTTTTTAATTTTTATAGTGTAGTATATCTAAGGCCGCACCTCCATAAAACCATTTAAGCATACCTGTAAACTCATAGACATGAGAAGCCCCTGCCAAACCACTATTTCACCATTATGGCTTTTCCATTGACTTATCTGAGATTGGAAAGCAATGCAATGGGCGTACTTGTGTGTGACAAGTAACATATACGCTCAAGTTTTTGTCACCTTCAAACAAAACTCCCTAAATTAAAACAGACATACACTCACTCCCGAGGGAGGAAAACAGCAGTGCAGGAACACCAGCATGTAGTGGAAATAAGCCAATAGAGGTCAGCAGCACATAACACAAAGATCTTTTTAAGAGCAGCCATGTCAACCACACTTACATATAGTAATAAAAAATACTTAACTGATATTTGGTGGAATTTTTTTTTCTGCCAAAAGTGGAGCATTTTTTCGTAATGAGAAGTATTTTGCTATTTTAAAACCATCACGAATTCATCACTCACAATACACACAGCATGCTCGCAAAGTTTTGCCAAGTCTACTTTGCTAAGTTCTTGTACTGTGTCATTCCTTGGGTGTTGGCCATGGAAGGGTTAAAATTCTAGTTTCACTACAAGAGGGCTTAGACTGGTCTAAATACATAGCAACTCAGACTTTCATCTCCCTTCCTTAAGCATGTAATATTTTTGGACCAGAGATACTTGGTTTTCACTTCTTTGGTAAAGGTATGTATTTATATTTCTAATTATAGCAGCATCATAAAGTAGATTTTTTTTTTTAATTAAACTTCAACATATCCTTATATTTCATCTTGATTTTCATCAGGCATGCCTGCTTTAGGTCTTGGATTCACATCTGAACTCTTACACAGGTTTAAAATTGGGAAAGAGAAATCCTTTTTAATAGATAACTAATAAAGAAATATTACACTCTAGTTGTCCAAACAAGTAGCTGCCTGAAGTCTAGCAGTTGTGGATTACAGTTAACTGAAGGATTATTAAATTTAGAAAGTAACAAAGGCAGCATGAAAGGCACCAGCTTAAAACAAAATCTTTAAAAAAGGCACAAAACTAATTACTTTTATTTTAATCTGCAAGATTGTTAAAAACTAATTTGCCACCTGCTGTCATCAAACAAATCTTGATCATCTTAGTAACGAAGCAGACAGGTATCTGACTCTACAAGTTAGAGCATATTTTAACTTGATGAAGGATAAGACTGCATAATGAAGCAACTGCAGAAGGAAAGCTGACTGCTCCCTAATTTATTAAATACACAGATTT
This sequence comes from Apaloderma vittatum, assembly GCF_000703405.1. Taxonomy (NCBI): domain Eukaryota; kingdom Metazoa; phylum Chordata; class Aves; order Trogoniformes; family Trogonidae; genus Apaloderma; species Apaloderma vittatum. The sequence goes on along the minus strand of NW_009695657.1, from coordinate 51,851 downwards.
TGTACCTAATATTGTTCTGGAAATAAAGCAGGGCATGGTTATTTAAAAAGGAGGATTCAAGAGCTACTGTAACACTTTTTATATTGTTTATTTATTCATGATCATTTCTAGGTTGATTCTCCCCAGCTCAGAGATGGTAGGACAGGCTTTACTCACGTTTTATGTGCCTGCAACTTCAGTGACCTCATGCTTAATTTACCCTGTCTTCAGACCAGAATCAGAGCTATGATGACCATTGTTTTTGAAAAGATTAATAATTATGAACTGAAGTCCACAGCCCTTGTCCAGAAGAAAACTTGCACTAACTCTGGTGATTGATTTCACTAGTAGTTTCAGCTAAACAAAGATGCAAGTTGGGTGTTACAGTACAAAAAACCTTTTCATTTTAGAACTGTATGTAAGCAAAAAATTCAGCTGTACAATAAAATCTCAAAATTTTTCATAAACATTGTTTGTTTATTACTAGGACTCCTGGTTCTCTGTGGTTATAGTGCAAGTACCACAGCCAGGTAATCTAGGCCGTATTAACTCAAATAGGTGCTAAAAATAACTACATGTAATCACAACGTTATATTTGAACTAGACAGCTATTCTCTAGCTCTAGTATCTAAAGTATATTACTCCTCATTTCTTCCAGATTTGGAGAATAACTTAATTTGCTGGAGAGAAGGGATTTTTTTTTTAGGAAAAAACAAAAACAAAACCAAACCAAAACAAAAAAGATAACCAAAACCACTTATAATTTTCCCTGGTATTCAGCAGAGTAAATTTTTTGGGAGGGTTGTTGTTCGTTCTGGGTTTTTTTCAGAAAATCTTTCACTGTCTGCTGTTAAATTTTGTCCATCTATCAGTAGGGAACTGACATTTGAAATTCTGGTTTTTTTCAGAGTCTTTAATTTATCTAATTGTTTTATTAAATATGGAAACATTATTGAGGTACTGGCTTCTTACTTATGAGGTGTAGTCTTCCCTCAAAAACTTTATTACATACCTAAAGAGCTTATGGATGAAAGTAATTTCTGAAAACTCAAAAATGGAAGTTTTTCTGGGAGAAAAGAAACTATTTAATACTCCTGAAGCCAAGTACATGATTATTAAAAGAATCTGTGTCATTATTTATATAAAAGATGCACACAAATGCGGTCGATTTTGACTAAGGCATTTTCAATTCAGCTTCCCACATGATTTTGCATCATGAAGGTACATCTACTGACCCAAACATCTGAAAAGCATAAATACAGTATAAATTGCTTTTGTAAGAGTTCAGACCCAGGTTCCATCTTTCCTCAAATAAATACACTTTCAGTAATATTACAGTGCTTCAGGACAACATTTTTCTATCTGGCACCTATATCTAAACAGCTCGCCCAGGTATAGACGCAGAATCAACTGACTGTTCAAAACAACCCCCATAAAGAAATGTCCTTTGAAAATATTCTCACAGCCAGTTAGAACATACATAGCCAGTTAGTTACTAGCAAGCCAACAAGTTTTATAACACACTCTTATTACACCTGGAACTATTTTTTTGTTTTGATTAATAAAATATTTTTATTTAAAACTATTGTAATGAACTGTCAATGTCTTACTTTGTAATAAAAATAAGCAATAGAACATCCCAAGTCATTATTTCATTACATGTAAACTCTGTTTCTCATTTTATGTATTTTCTGCCCTGCAATATAGAAAAAGAAAATCATTTAATATTGAGGAGAAGAAAAATAATGTAATTTTGGTATTGCTTTGGTAAAATAAATATAATGAGGACGTAGATTTTATAACTTGACCAAAACAAAGTTACAGAGAGAGCTTGGTTTGTTTGCAATTACTTATGCATAACCCTGTAAAGCTTGTATCAAAAACATTTTTAAAATACAAACCTAAAGCTTAGCATTTCACAGGTAATACATCATAAGCATCACAGTGTATGCTCCTGACCTCACCTGTCCTTCCTAAGATATTTTTTTACTAGAAGTCACTGTCAAATAATCATGTACCATGTATATGTATATGAGTATGTATGTCTACATATCATGTTTTTTTTGTAATAAATTCTGATTAATCACAGGAAAGAAGCTTACATTTAGATTTGCCAAAACATACACTATTTAGGCATGATGTGATCTATTTCAAAAGTGCTTTAGATGTTTAATTCTTAAATCTATACTGGTGTCCTTTCATTTCAACACATTCAATGAAAGCCAATGTTTTTCAAAAGAAACAAAATTCCAGGCTTTTCAATATGAACAACAACCCAAACCATCTAAATACGTGACTTAGTTTTTAAAAGTTGCCAGGACGTCATGCTTTCCAGCAAAATTAAAAAAAATAAATTAATTCAGACTCTGTCTTACTCTGTTTTGTTTTTCAATGGTCTAATTTAAGCACCTTAATTACATTAAAATTTCTACCAAGAGAGTCTACGAAACTGGAGTTACACAAAAAAAAAAAGAGAATGAAAAAACATATTGCACAACCAGACAGTATTTTAAAAGAAAAAAAAAAGCTTCAAATGAGAAAACAACCTTAGGAAAACCCAGAAACAACATCTTCATTACAAACTTTCTCAGACTATACAAGTTTATCTTGTCCTGTGCTCCTTTTTATGTCCAAATGCATTCTGATAATGGCTTCAGCCCCATTTCTACCTCATTCTATGATCGCAAACAGCAAGCTATAGTTACAAAACCTTCAATTTATTGCACATAGGTTAGATGCTTCCTTTCAGTTATTCCTTATTTCTCCCTCAAACATCCATCTCCACTTACCCTCCAGGTCCTCTGACAGGCTTAGCTAATTCAGAAGCTCATTAGCAGGATGCGAGAGAGCCAAGTCTGCACCACAAACTAACCTGAGTGTACGCTTGGTCCTGGTCTAAGGAAGAACCAGTTGAAACTCCAAGCAAACACACTATCAAGGCACAACAAGATGCTGTGGTCAGAAAATGTAGAACAGGATGCTCTGTTTGATGGTGCTGAAGATACAGTTCAAGGCATAGCCTGGTCTTGGCAAAAGGAAGAATGTGTCCAACTTCTGTAGTTAAACAACTCGTTTGATGTGGTGGAAGAGACTGCTGCCGGAAAGGTGGTGCTATCTGCACAATAGTATGGATCCCACAGCTTGGTTTTCACATCGTGGAATTCTAAACAGAAATTGCATTCTTTCAGAGGAACACTTTGAATATCTTCCTGCAGAAAGATTAAACTTTGTCCCATAAATAAACTGAAAAGAGAACAGATATCCCACTAATTGTGTACTTTCACCTCTTCTATCTGCTGCTTATTTTCACTGCCTCATATATACTCTTTTATCCTACAACCCCGAAAATGTGTTAAACTTGCTGGTACTGCCCAAGGATTTCTGTGGCTTTAACTGCAACCAGCACAGAACCTAAGCTCTAAAGAACACAGAACCGAGAGTCTGAAAAAACACCAAAGACATCCTTAAAATTAGTTCTCATAAACCACCCCACAAAAATTTAGTTTTAGCTGCTTCAGAGATTTTGAGGATTCATTTCAAAAATACATACATGCAACAAGGGCAGTCAGAAGATGCAGACAAAAACACCTCTACTGGGTCAACATAGATTATCTGACAGCTGCAATTAAGAACAGGGCAAGTATAAAGCAATACTGTCAAGATGTACCTTCCAGAGTGTGGCAACCTGCCGCCTAGGGACTTTGTAACCTGGAAATTGCATTTGAGAGATGGTAATAGGTCTCTTTTTTTTTTTTCTTTTAATGAACCCATCCAATCACACTGCAGCTCATTTCTACTTTTGACACGTACGGTATCCCATGGCAGCAAGTTCTCCAACTTAATTCTACAGAACTTAATTTTGAAGTTGTACTCCATGAAGTACTTAATTTGTTTTCTTGTACTAACTGCTTCTTAATTTAAAACTGTGTCTCTGTACCAATTTTTATGAGGGAGTCGTTTTCCTTTCTATACATTCACTATTTTGTAAACCTCTGCTATACCTTACCTTAATCATCTCTTTGTTACACTGAAAGCAAAACAACCTCCTCCACAAATCAGGAGATACAATAGCAGTACGGCTCTCAAAGATGTTCATGTTCTGCCTGAGAATCATTTTTTTTCAGGATGCTGTTATAGCTTCCTTCAAGAAGAGCCTCTGTTATCACTGATTGCCTGTCCTCTTCAGTTTAGACCACAGAATTTGTGGATGATTTCAGACTGTTCCAGATTTCCCCAAAGAAGTATCAGAGCCTGATACAGAAAACACTCCGTATCACTGCTCTGGAAAACCTATTCTGGAATGCACTTTTTGTTTTGTTTGCATTCCCTGCAATATATTTTATATATATGTTGTCATATCTCCCAAAGACAGTTGTTGTTAATGCTTAATTTCACTTCCAAATACAAGTGAGAACTATAGTTTGCAATCTGTCTTTATTTATACTGCCATGTAGGAACACTCTCTTCACACTAATTTTTTTTCCAGGTTGAAAGGAAGGCATAAACAGGAGGCTCTAAAATCCTCTGCACATAATGCACTTTTGATGTGTGACCATTCAAGTCAACAAGATTAAGAGAAAATGTTTTCTTATGCTTTGTTTTAAAGCTACTGGCTCCTGGCTCCGACACACTGAAAAGACGTCAAATTTATGTCAAGAAGTAAGAATTGAAAAGTTTCTTCTTAAAGCTTCAATTTTTTCTTACCCAAGCTTCTGTCTTGTTCTGAGAGAGGTATTTCTGATGTCTTCATTTACTACAGTAAGGTGCTCTTTGAGACTTTTGTGGTTTCTCCCTGCAAGTGCAGGCATCCCTCTACAGCACAGGGATCCAGCTGTCAGTGTGGTGACAAGCAGAGGAGATTCAGGAAAGCGTAGAATAGAAAACTGGCTGAAAATGCTAAAGGCGGAAAGATGAAATTAGGGCTTTGTTTTGGAGAAGAACTATTTATAAAGGACCAAAGAGCCAGAAAGAAGAAATTCTTTTCTGCAAGGGTAGTGAGACACTGGAACAGATTGCCCAGAGAAGTTGTGGATGCCCCCTCGCTGGAAGTGTTCAAGGCCAGGCTGGATGGGACTTCGGGCAACCTGGTCTAGTGAAAGGTGTCCCTGCCCATGGCAGGGGGCTTGAAACTAGATGAACATTAAGGTCCCTTCCAACCCAAACCATTCTATAAATTTATGATTTTAAGATAAATATGCAGATACCGTGAAATACATCAAACTGTTGTATTAAATGCAGTCTCTTGAGACCATCTTGACTGCAAGAGACAAGTTTTCAGGGAGAAGTAGTATCTATTACTAAACAGAGTTGGAAAAGTTGTGTACTCAAAAGTACATATATTGCCTCTAACTATGTAAATTTATTCATGAAATGCTCTAAGAAGAATGTAAAACCGTGTGCTGGGAAGTCTCTCTCCAGCCATGGCTATTCACACCTCCAGTTTTTCCAGCCTGACGTCACTTGTCCACAAACCCTTTTCTTTATCAACAGCAAGCAGTGAACCTTTTGTATATTCCTGCCATTTACTAGGTGTCCTCAGAAGTGTGTTCTTACTTGGGATCCCCTGCACCTAACAGCCTTTCCTGCAGGGCTGCACACAGACCACTAAAGAACTACCAGGACCAAGAAAAGTTTAGCAGGATCATAAAAAAATATTCCAGACCAAATTTTCCTGGAGATGTGCTATTTCTGTCTCCAGACAAAATTGTGACAAAGATTTGTTTACTTATATGCCTCATCCTTAAACAAGGAGTCCTAGTCTTTCAATACTAGACCTCTTTGAAGTAAAAGCTTGAAAAAGGTAGTACAGTTTGGGTTATAATGTACTGCAGAGACTCTAAACTCCTGGAAACATTTAAGGCTAGGTTGGATGGGGCACTCAGCAAAGTGATATAGTTAAAGATGATCCTGCTTATTGCAGGGCAGTTGGACTAGATGACCTTTAAAGGTCTTTTCCAACCTAAACCATTCTACCATTCTGTAAACACTGTTCACAAATCACAGAGTTTAAAATTTGCTAAGCTCAGGACTTCTCCCCTCTGTTCTGTGTAGCTGCTGATACTTAGCTGCTATTTGCAACTAAGCCGTTAACTTTGCAATTCAGAAGACATAGCTTCCTCATTAATGCCCACTGAAACCAGCTAAAATCCCACTTGTATTAAACCACAGCTACTTTTTATAATGCAGTCCACAGGATTTTTTTTTCCACCTTAAAAGCTGTGGAATAATTGTTATTAGTTTGCTACAAATGTCTCTGGGGAGGTATAAAGACTTAAAGACAGAAGTCACAAAATAATACTTAGAAAAATTAAATATGTCACAAATATTGGAAAAATGTGTGTGGTAGTGGAGAGACGAGAGTTGGATGCCCTCCATGTTGGCATGGATGGTTTAGGGGGAACTGACCTCCAGCTGTCATACAGGTGGCCACTGGCGAGAGCCTTCAGGCCAGAGCTACAAAAACTAGAAGATCTAAACCCATTCATGTACCTGAACTTCTTGCTATTCGGCACTTCTGAAAACAGTCCTGGCAAAGAGGATCTGTCATTTTGCAGCAAAGCCCTGCAACATGAGCGCAGGTCATGCTGGGCCCCAGAGAGTTACTGGGCCCCAGAAGCCACTGTCACCTTACAAAGCTGAGTGCCAGATGGGAATTGCTAAGAGCATATATGGTGCTATGGCTGAAGGCTCTGCAAAACAGACACTCATGGAGCATAGTAATTACAAGACTTGAGAAACAACACTTTTCTTCTTCTTCTTCCTCTACAAATATATTACAAGTAATAATAGTATTATTTTGCTTAGATGTCTTCCTCTCCCCCTGCACTGCCACGGCATTGTTTTTCAGACCCATTCCGGTTTTAGGGAATCCCATAATCTCAAAGGTGAATGAATCCTAATCATATGCAGTAGAAAGATCTACATAATCCTCACTTGCAGAGCAGCAGCATTTCCAAAACAGAAAATTTCTGCTGTAATTTTCTTCTTGATATGTTATAGTCTAACTTCAAATTTTTTGAGTGTACAGAGGGCCTTTGTTTTGTTTTTACCATAACTACTTATTTTAACTTTGGCTATTTTTTTTCTTAACACGTACTCCAGTACGTCATGCTCTGTTTGAGAAGAGTAATTGGTTCATTCCTTCAGGGGAAAAGCAAAACACAAGCAAATACAATATTTGCTCATAACATGCACATACATTCTTGCTTTAAAGCAAATGTAAATAGTCCTTACATTCTCTAGATATTAAAACCACAAAGTCTTTCCCCTGGTGAATATACCATTAATTGTTTTAGATTTATGGCATTATTATACCATAGTTTAACAGTGTTTCTACCAACCAAGGGAGAAAGTTTAGCTACCCTAAGCAAATAAAATTAACTACTGCAAGGAAAGAAAATGCTATTCTGGTTAAGGCAGTGGACTAAGATTAATAAGGTCTTAAATTCCAGGTTCTGTCACAGTCTTCCTTGTGTGACATTGGAAAAGATATATCTTCATGCCCTCCCTGCCTTTAACTTCCTTTTATAAAACAGAAAAGTAAGTACCATAAAACTATTTGGCAGCATAACATTCTGGTTTTGTGCTGAATCACTGCCTCGTATAATGTGGCCATAATTTTGATTAGGGCTTATCTGCCATACTATAATAATTAATAAATGATAGTAATCTATGCCTTCATGAATTAAAACCATCTGGATGAAGACCAAAGGACTCTACTAGCTTATTGAGGAAACCCAGTTAAGAGAGTGTCACGTTAATACCAAGAAATGCAAGAAGCATGAGCACCAGTGCAAGAATGAGGGAAGGCAGCGCCGAGAACCACTTACTGCAAACCCTGAGGTCATGAAGACACCCGTATCCCTTCACACAATTGTTGCCGGCTGAGAGGCAGGGTTTAGATCGTGTGGGCACGGTCTATAGGTGCTGTCTACAATCACTGTGCGGTTGAGTTTGGTTTTAATGTAAAGGGGGAAAAACTAGTCAAATAAAATTAGTCTCGTACAAAATCATGGTCATGTTTTGCACCTGTTCAACTTTCCATAAAATGGTAGATAAATCACTGTACATGCTTTCAAGTGAAATGTTTGCTTATGGATTTAAATTTCCAGGTAAAATTACATTAACTGCTGCCTCATATAGAATACCACATCTGTTGTGGAGAAAGAAGACTGATAATGGAAGAGATGCCATCCAGAGGGACCTTGACAGGCTTGAGAAATGGGCCAGTGCAAACTCCATGAGCTTCAACAAGTCAAAATGCAAGGTCCTGCACCTGGGTCGGGCTAATCCCAGGCACAAATACAAACTGGGCACAGGGTGGGTTGAAAGTAGCCCTGAAGAGAAGGATTTAGGAGTGTTGATAGATGAGAAGCTCAACATGAGCCGGCAGTGCCCTCATGCAGCCCAAAAGGCCAACCGTGTCCTGGGATGTATCAAGAGAAGTGTGGTCAGCAGGTCAAGAGAGGTGATTCTCCCACTTTACTCTGCTCTTGTGAGACCCCACCTCAAATACTGCGTCCAGTTCTGGTGTCCCCACCATAAGAGGGACGTGGATCTGTTGGAGCGTGTTCAGAGGAGGGCCACAAGGATGATCCAGGGACTGGAGCACCTTTGCTACGAGCACAAGCTGCGGGAGCTGAGACTGTTCAGTCTTGAAAAGAGAAGACGTCGGGGGGACCTAATAGCTGCCTTCCAATACCTGAAGGGAACCTACAGGAAGGCTGGGGAGGGACTTTTTACAAGAGTGTCCACTGATAGGACAAGGGGAAATGGGTTTAAGTTGAAGGAGAATAGATTTGGATTGGACCTTAGGAAGAAATTCTCCAGTACGAGGGTGGCAAGACTTTGCAATAAATTGCCCAGAGATGTTGTGGCTGGCCCTTTCCTTGAGGTGTTCAAGGCCAGGCTGGACGGAGCTAGTTGAGAGGCGTCCCTGCCCATGACAGGGAGGTTGGACTAGATGATCTCTAAGGTCCCTCCCAGCCTATGCCATTCTATGATTCTATGATCCTTTGATAACCATTTTATTTTTTTTCCTATGTGATTTATTAATCTCACACAACTCAAGGGAGAAAAGACTTTAATGGATTTGAGTGTCACAGATATTTGTTAAGCAATTTTTTCAAAAGTGCTTAAATACTCACAAGAGTTCATAAAAGCTTCAAAAAGATAATAACACTTCAACATATTAAAAGGAACAAGAAAGCTGACAGTGGAACACATACAGAGCCATTTATTAATTGCTCTGCACTTTTTTTTTTGCAGTTCCTTCTAGCAGAATTTCCAGTAGTAGCCAGGATGAGTACAGTAATTAATCTTTTTTATCATCCAAGATCAGCATGATTACTGGGCACACCTTTTAAGTGGAAATCTAGTCTGACATCCTGTTCTTAGTTATTCACAGTCATAATTAAAGTTTATGAAAAAATCTGAAAAAAAAAAAAATTTGCACAACACACATTTGAAAACTCCACTCAGTAAAGGGCAAAACCCAGAGACTATCGGCAAGATTTTAGTCTCAACATCCTCTGAGTAAAGTCAGCCAAAAGCAGGAAGGAATTAGATCTGAAAGCACTCAAGGTGCTACTGAAGAACCAAGATTCATCAGATGTTGCTTCTAGCCATGCAGATAGTAGTGAACATCTCTCAAGTGTCAAAGAAACTGAGAGACTAAAAATGAAAACATTTGCAAATGCAGTTCACTGAGATACATTTGGCATAGCTCTACATTTTAATGAGTCATTTTTGAAGTCAGATGGTTTGACAGGCCATCATGTCATTGCTCAAGCGAATCATACGTAGATGACTTTTTTGAATCTTTCACTGAAAAACATAGTCAAACTTTAATTTACTAGTTGTACCATTTATTTGGATGATTGTATCATTTATTTTGACAATTGCAAATTAATTTTCAATATGAATGTAAAGAAAGCCATCATATAGAATACTTAGTGGTATTCTAGAATTCTTAGTAGTATATGTGTCATGGCAGCCTTGGCTATTACATTTAACTGGTAGATAAGAGGGGAGTTTAGCAAACTTTCTACCTACTTCAATTTAAAAGCATTAACTTGTGAAAAGCTATTCACTATTCAATAACTCTTAAATACCTCCCGCATTCTCTAATTTTTTCTTTAGGAATAAAGACATTATTTTACGCTGAGTAAGAAGTAAGCAATCCAGATTTATGCAAAACAACTGAAATATAAGCAGCTTAAGACAACCCTAGGAACTGTTGCCTTAGATTTTCTGATTTACTTGTCACAGTGTACAGCTTATAATTTAAAGTAATAAAAGTGAGACAGGAAACTGAGAGCTTGATTCTGCACCTTATAAATGTGATTTAAATGGAATGATTTATACAAATCAGCATGTGAAAAAGATTTTCAAGACTGGGTAAGCTCTCTTAGTAAATATTCAATTTTATGATGATACATAGAGATCGGTCAATGGCAAAACCATATATGCATTTATTAAACTTATTTCTTACCAGAAACTGACAGTCAAGTGACTAAATTTCACTAACTTCACTTTTAAATTATGACTAAATGGGGGTCTGAATCTGAATGTAGCACCAACTACTCACCCTGTACTAACAGTTCCCCATTCTAGAACTGCTGTGCTCATTTCTATTATTTAAATATAACTTAAAAAATAAAAATAAATTCTATCATGTCCCAACTATTACAGAGCTTTCCACAATTCACAATATCCTAAGGAAACTAAAAAAAACAAAAAGCAGGGCAAATCCAGACACAAAACACTATCTCATCTCCCTAAAAATGTGGTAAGAAGTATTCATGAAAACTATAGTTCATGCAAACCAAGTCAAAATGAGAACTTACCAAGAAATAACACAAAATTAGTTTTCCATACAAGCTCAGATGATTTGTACGATACTAGACAGAGGAAGTAATACGAGAAAAAATATGCTGGTTTTGTTAAAAGACATGAATATAAATTATACATTTGGCTTCTCATAACACCACCTTCTGAATAAGTATTAATAATAGTATCAGACACTATACCATAGAAGTCCTCACAAAAAGATTTTGAATGTAGGTGAAGCATACGGTAAAGAATGGATCTTCACAGCTATTAGGAAACATTTTCAGGAAACCATTCTTAACAGTGCTATTAAGGGGTGTTCTGGCACGGTAAGATGATACACTTTCCCACTCATCTAGAATACGTATGGAAGCAAAGATGCCCTGCTTAGAATTGAAAACCCACTGTGATAGGTAGTAAGTGTAAAAAGTGAAGGATATTAGCCAGGTAAAATGTTCATTTTTTTTCAACTCGGCTCTTTAACCCCATATTTAAAGTCAAGAGTAGAGGGAAAAGCAGGGGAAAACACAAATGCTATAGTCCTGCAGTTAACTCTTCTGCAGTGCGCTGCAGTTCTTCCAAATGCATGATGATTTCAAACAAATCAGGGCACCACAATCTTACACTTTAATTGAAAAGGCATGTAAATATCAGCAAAGAACAGGTTGATAGAGCATAGAAGCAAATGTAGCAAGTCGATGTGAAAAACAAGAACACACACGAAAGTATGAAAACACTTAATGTTGACTGTTGTGACTGTGACAGAAACTCTGCCTGTCTCTTTCTGACATTATCAGCCATTCTCTCCTGCTCTCTGATGGCCATTAGGCCTGTAGTTCATCGTCCTTGGCTTGACTCAAACAGCTGGCCCCACAGAATCAACAGAATAAATGAGAGTGCACATTCACCCATCTACGAAGACAGTTTAGTTTGTTCTCTTTGCTTGGAACAACCTTTCGATGACTGTATGAAGAAACTAAGTGAATTGCTCATGACGGCACTGGGAGCATGCAGCCAGCGCTGGTTTGTAATGGGGTTAGATCTAATAAGCCAAGGCTGTGACAGATGCATCTCCCAAGCAGACTTAAGAGAGTCACTGTTGCGTTTTCTACTTGCTCAGGCAGTTGCTGTAAGTACAGCACTCATTGAAGGGGTGCCTTTCACATTTTATGTTAAAATAACAGAAAAAGTTGCAGATCAGGTACTGTATTTAAGCTGCAATTAGATAAAATCCTTTTACATTTAATCACTGATTCGAAAAGATCTCCTATCTATTCACATTCGTATGCACTGTATTTCCTCATTTTAAAAGTTGTCACTTTGGAAAAGTATTTCATCTTAATTATTTGTTGAACTTGGGTTAAACTCACAGATGATTCCTGTTTCCACAAGAATCAACTTGGGGAAGAAAAAGTCCCATTTTCCACATAAGATGAAAAAAATCATGCATTTTCAAATGGCATTTCCTCATGTCTCAAAACTTTGTTAGCAGTCATTGTTGGAAGTTTAACCATGATGTTCTAGAAATCCATTATGTTCTACGAAAATCTTACAAAACCAAGATGCTGGATTGGTTTTTATGTGTTGTCCTTAAACGTGCTTTTCTTTTGATGAGTGATTTCTAAGCTTCACTCATTATTATTAGAACCTAAGACAATGTTTTCTGTTTTCATTGCAGAGGTATCAAACACGTGATAGGAAATACCAAAGCCTAAATCTGCCAATAGAGGTTTCAGTGAAAACTCAGAATAAGCATTCAGGCCTGAATTTGTGCTGTACCTTCTTTTATCCATCTGTTATAAAAACTGAAAGGCCGGGAGTTTCTTTATCAGGTATTGGAACACTTCACTGAGTCAACTCCTACAGCTCATTTCTGCAGTAACACTTCGACATAACTTTGCTTCCTGAAAAGACACGAACCTATTATTTTACTGAATTTTATGTGAAATCAATTCTTTATTTTTTTGCTTAGGGCAGTTTATGTTTTGAGCACAGAGAAGCAGTTCAGTGTCAGGCTGTTTCCCCCTGCCAGCACGTGGCCTGGGAAGGAGCTGCAGAGACCAGCCAGGCACAAAAGCCTCTCTACGAGCCTTCAGACACACACAAAATTGTCCTCAGATTTCCCAAGGCTTTCTCTACAGTAAGCTACTGCTTTATCTTTCCCTTTCTCTGTTCTCTCAGTGGCTTCATTCACTTCCCTCTGCCTGGAACATCCCAGGCACAACACTGACACTGTCATCTCCAGCCAAACGCACCTTCAACATTTTCTCAGGTTTTGAGCCTGAGAATCGAGCCAGGTGGTTCTGTCTGTGCCATCAAAAGATTTCACCAAACTGAAGTGGCAAAAGCAGGTGAAGGTTTGGACAACAGGGTTCTGGGAGGAAAAGAGGGAAGACTATTAAAACAAAGAGGCAGGGAAGGGCTGTTAAATTAGTGTTCTATCTTTCCAAGAGTACTGTTTTCATGCAATAATCAGGCAGATGAGAGAATATTTTATCTATGTAGCCAAACACTCTCATATAAGGTTATAAACATGCCTGGGCTAAGAAATTCTCCTGATTAGTTAGTGGAATAAAAAGGAGAAAGACTAATCTATGCAAATTAAAGCATGCAGCAGAGCCTTTGTCATATCCAAAGCTGCTTAGTCAGGCTTCAGGAAGACAACACACATTTATTTCACGGCTGGCACACAAAGCAGCACAGTTGGGAATTGGCTGTTGGGAGCTAAATGCACCTGTAGGATTTGGTACCTTTGCTGCAAGTCACTTGCTGCAAAGTCTTAATATTATATCCTGGTAATAAATACACTTGGCTGCTGCCAGAGAGTATTTGTTAGGAAAACTGGGTATTTATTCTCTTCTGGTTTTAAAAGATGTAGCTGAAACCAGGGCAGAATTCTGGCCCTTAAAAACTGATGATCTAATTAGTAGCATTTCTAACCTTCTAATTACTCATTAATTTTAAAGGTGTCATTGAATAAGATACAATTCATTTTAAAGAATGACCAAATACTGGAAAATCTACAGTAACATCAAGCATATGCTAGTAAATATTCCACTGGTTGCAACTCCTGCTCTGGATAAGGAGCTCAAATACTTTTAAATCTATTCAGGCACCCAGAATTAGTTAACAGGATTTATTTTCAAAGCTTTTCTGAAGTTTTTTTTAAGATCTTGTGTAATCAATCTCATCAGGATGTTCTGTTTTTTTATATTCCTAGGATTACTGCTAATGTTAAAAAAGTAACTGGCAGAGTTTGGGGAATTAGGAATGCCAGAAGAAGTTAAACAGGACCACCGCGATTTGACATAAAAAGATTAGCAGAATAGTTTGAGCAACAAGGAATCCCAACTTGCTAGACTCTAAGGTTTTGTGACACACAAGTATTGGACATCTTCACCATAATGACATCCTGGCAATTTTAATTTACTTAAATTTACTAAGCATTCTTTTTCAGATTAAATTGTGTTTCAGTAGTTTAGGGAGAAACAAAACAGAAACAAAGAAAAACCCCCACAACCCACAAAACATTTAAGCTTACAGAAAAACTAAGTTCTACATTTTCTCATGATAAAAATACTTTCAACTGTATGTAAAGTACAGCTGCTGTACATGATGACAGACACTTCTTAAATTGTCAGCTAAGTCAATCCTCTGTACTTTGCATACTCCAAGCTAGCCCAGTGTTTAGCTTCCTTTAGGATAGTCACAGGGGTCTTTACTGATCCAGAAATACTTTTTTTTATTTGGCCAAATATAACCTAAGCTATTTGAAACTGCATAGATAAGCATAGGCTACATATTTCATAATAGTTACAAAATTAGGTTACATATTAATGGATATGTTTTGACTGTGAAAACCCTGAATGTGAACACTTAAATGTTCAATGATTAATCAGTATGTTAACTATTAAACTGAACATTGCTCTAAATGGTTATTTTACTTCAGCAGAAATAATCTTCCTGCTGGACCTCTAAAAATGTAAACTCTTTAAATAATATCTGGGTTAGAAATAGTCAGTTGCTGTTTGTGAATGGGAAACAGGTATATGAAAATTTCTAATTTCAGTGAAATAGAACACTTCTATTTTGAAACCATTTCTCCTGCTACACACTGCCCATTTAGTGAGCAAACTGGAACCAGCAGAGCTCCCTGTAATATTTCTTTGAAAAGCGCATTTGTGGCTATTTCATTAATAGAGAAAAAAAGCCTGTAGCATGGGAACTAATTTAATAGCAGGGAGATGCTTGAATGACAAAATATTTACAAGTTGTATTGCCACAGGTATGTTTAATGAGCTGTACCTAGAGTCTGAAAGTGGAAAACAAGTTATTGCAAACATCATGACATAAAATGCAGCTAAGTGAATGCATTAGTCATATCTTTCAAGTGGATCAAATTTAAGCTGTTTACTAAACCCATAATAATTTCCTCAAAAAGTGTCAGGGCCTGGGCAACAAATTTACAGACGCTAATCTGTAAACTATCAGTTCATCTGAAATAACTTGTCAGAAACACTTACTCTTCCTAGTAATGTAGCTACCACTACCACAGATTAGCAGAAAAATCCACGGCATCTGCAGCATCTGAGCTCCTAAAACAAAACCTTGCAAAGACATGTTGTAAAAAATCAGTGAAAGGTGGAGGAAAGCCCAAGGCTGACAGATCTGTTGTTCTCCTGGCTGCCCCTTCCCCATTTCTTTCCACCTCCGTGGCATCTGCCTCTTCACTTTCTGATGTTAATGCCTCTTCTGTTAATCGCCTTTGCAGTATCTCCTCTTGCCTTTGTTGTGTCTCGCTTAGGTAGATAACTTTTCTCTGTTGGGCAGGTGGCATAACCTGTCAGTGACAGCATAAGGTAAAGCTGGTATCTCCAGAGCTGTCAAGGTTTAGCCACAGGCTTGAGTCAAATTTGCATGAAATTTTACAACACCTGTTCAAGACTGAGAGAGATCTCAATTTTATTTGCATATTTACAGCTGGACCAGCAAAAAGGAATAAAAAAATAAATCAGGAAGGGGTCTAGACGAGGGAATGAACAGTGCAATAACAATGGTGGTCGAGAATATAAACTATTTCATAAAGTTAAGACATAGGCCAACTCGATATGTTGTTAAACTTCAAGACACTGAGACATAAGAAAGACAAAATCAAATATAAATGAAAGTGAAGTGATATATAAGGGGAAAAAAAAAAGCATTCTGTGATTGGTTTTGAAATAGTTATCACCACTGAGGAATGGGATCTCAAGGTTAGGATTTCAGAGAAAGAAACCAAACAACCATATCAACTGTTAAGAATTACTGGGGAAATGAATCTAAAGCCCATTGGGTACAGTAACTCAAACTGAAATAAAGCAAAAGAAGAAATATTACAGAAGACGACAGAGACTGTGTACACTGGGACTCCTGAACCTGGAAAAGATAAAAACAGGAGAGGGACAGGAAAGAAACCAAAGAAACCTGAAAAAGTGTCGTTGTAGAGACGGACACGACACAACTGAATGGTATTAGAATGGCTCAAAAATGGCTACTTTATTACACAAAGGGTGTGCCTTTTATACATAGTCGAAGGTACTAGAAGAAGGTAGTGTGGCCTTTGCTTATAGGTCAAACACTTGTTTTTCACATTCTAATCGGGTAGCAATTAGCAGCTTCTGTCTGGGCTCATCCCCCCGGATCTTGAGGGAGAAAGTTCCGCAAACATGTGCAAACTCAGTACACACAACTTCCCATCTTAAGGGTACACTGGGAATTTGTCAAGGTCAATGTCTTCAGCCAATGCCAGTTACCAGCAGTCCAGCTGCTGTCCCCCACAAAAAAGTGACTGGATAGGTAAAGTTTATTCACTGCCTTCCTATACAAGGAATAAGGGGCATCAAAAGATGGTACCACAGAGCAGGTTTGAACAGAATCTGTTTCTCCACACATCTTGCTGCTACACTATGTTGCTCCTTCCCAAAGGACTTGCAATGCTTACCTCAGTTGACACAATGATTGGTCAAGTTCACAGAAGAAAAATCTATTGATAGTTATTCAGTATCAAGTCATGCCCTATAATTCATGAAATCTGTGAGTTTTGATGTGCTGGAAGCCGTATTCTGGAGAATTATCACAACCCAAGTATCCTCAAAAACCTTCTCAACCACCTGTGGCAGCTGCTGATGATGACAGGGATGGATCTTACATCTCAGCTTAGTACAGCCAAAATCAGGTTACTCAGGTAGGAATGACCTAACTTGTTTTCCCTGCCTAACAGATGTGGTAATTTAGTCTCTTTTTAGACCACGGCAAGACTGGGCCTGAACTTGCACTGAGAAGAACAAGGAATGTTTCTGCAAGTGGAATACTATGAAAGCCCACCGGCTTGTCCATCCAGCTGCAAGCACTGGAGGCTTAGGAGCTTGTTCTCCACTTCAGCAGCACTGCCATAAAGGAGTGTCCAAGCACATATGTTAGGCGGGCCTGGATGGGGAATGTTTCTATGCCAGAGACCGGAAAACAAAAGTCAAACCAAAACCAAAAGAACCAAAAAAAACAAAAGGAAAATCCCCCAAGCACCCAATCCCCATATCAGATGACACTTTCATTGCCTGTGCTTAATTCTGACCTTCATGTTTAAATATCACAAGTCAGACACAACACAGATACAGATACAATAGGAACTGTTTAGGTTCCACAAAAATATTAGAAAAAACTTTTTCACTGTGAGGGGACAGAGCCCTGGCACAGGCTGCCCAGGGAGGTTGTGGAGTCTCCTTCCTTGGAGACATTCAAAATCCACCTGGACGCATTCCTGTGTGTCTGCCCTATGGGATGCTGCTCTGGCAGGAGGGCTGGACTAGATGATCTTTTGAGGTCCCTTACAACCCCTGACATTCTGTGATTCTGTGATTAACTGTTTCTATTGCAGTAACACACTGTGACATCCACATAAAATCAAGTCTCTCCATTTTGCACAGTGTAGAGGAAACAAGGGAAAACTGTGGAGAGGCCAGAAAAAAATGACAAGAGAGCCACATGATGACCTGGAAAGTGGAAGAAATAGCTATAAAAAGTTTTAAATACTTATGCAATTCAGTTAAACAAGAGCTCCTGAAGGGACTTGGAAACAGTTTTGTAAGGGATAAAAGTTAATACTAAAAGAGTTGCTTTACATTAGCCTGTGGATGTGCAATTAGCTGAGTAAAAGATGAAGACCGAAGCTGAGCTCAGAAGTTATCTCCACAGCTTTCTTAAATTGTGAAATAATTGTTTGAGGAAAGTGGGACCACTATCAGTTCTGGCATATGTAAAAAACTACAGGGAACATAATCCTAGAAACAGCACTTTCAGAGGAATTCAGAGGAAGCGCTGAAGAGAGCATTTCTATTAATCACTTTTAGTCTTTCATTTATTAAAACTCATAATTGTTGGCGTTGTCCAAGAAGTTACTTTTGTGGTGCCTTCCCTGAAGCAACAAGTTTTACAAGGCTAAGTGATACTAGTACCACCAGATTAATACTATTTGAGAAAACTTAAAATGTTCAACATTTCTTAAGCATCAACCGCCAAAGACACCATTTCACTGCAATTGTGGATTTAATTTTCTTATTGCTTTAATTCCTCATTTAGCCTTTTAAAGCTCAATTTAATCTTATTTCAAATTTTATATTGTTTTTCTTCACCTTTGTGTTTCTCTTTTATTCTATTTTTTTCTGCTGCTCCCTTAATCTCTATTACTTTATCTTTTCTTGTCCTCTCCTCACATACTGATCCATTTCCTATTTTTTCAACACTGTCACACACGCCCTACCTTTTAGATTCTCTGCTGGGTTTTTTCACCTTTTTTCTTTTTTCAGCTATTCTTCAGTCTTCCTGGGTCTTTTAAGCATTTTTCTTTAAATGCAATATTTGCGGTTGGTTATGAAATGCAAAGCAATATCATAGCTCCAACAATGTGACACAAATACACTTCTTAAGGCTGTCCTTTCTTGTAGCTTCTGCCTGAATGCAAGAGAGAGTCAGACTGGGTGTGCCACAGTGCTGTCCTTCAGGTAGCCCTTCTCTTGTGTTATATATGCACACCTGAGCACTACTTTTGCCCAGGATAAAAACAGTGAGAGGAGAGGCTGCTGGTTCCTCTTTCTTTCAAAGTTTGAACCAGAATTACTCAACAACCCATCTCTGACCAGCCTGAATAACATAAAAAGTGCAACTTCTAAAATCATAGCACGGTACAAAGACTTGGCATTTTAATGCATATGGGATAGGTAAAATAATAGCATCCTAAATGGAGAAGAGAGATAATAGAATAAAAGGAGGAAAGAAGAAAGACTAGCTAGTTGCTCTTCAAAAGAAAACAAGAATCCCATATTAACGCTGATTTTCACACACTGACTTTCAGTCTCATTTCTGTGCCATTCTCCAATTAGTAACAGAGACGGGCATAATATTTCAAACATACCCAGGTACGCTTACTTAGCTGCTGTGCTTTAGAGGGCTCTTCATTTAAATAAGAAACTAGCCTCAGGCAAGTGCCTCACAAGAAATACTTTCTAATAGATGCTCAGCCCTGTATATTAGCTGGTAAAATTAAGTAGCTGTCGAAACAGATTAACCAACTGTCATGCAGAAAAGAAATAGATACACAGTGGCACTGTGAAGACAAAGTACTAAACAAATTTGATGCCTAGATAACTCTTCATTTTTAATTCAATTATTTATTCAGTTCAGTGCCTTTATTTAAATGAAAAATAACCAAGTTCCACTTCCTTAAAACTAGTTGCAAAGAAGAAATGAAAAACATTTTGCATAAAATGCATCTTCTCCAGCAAATCCAAAGTTAAAAGGAAGGAATATGTTGCAAAGAAAAACACCATAAGTGTTTACAGTGTCTGGAATAAAAACAGACATCTACTATTACAGATTATTCAAAAGCACCTTTGTACAAGATCAAAGCACTTATAAAAGACGTGGATTTTTACTGTTGTCCTTACCCGTTGTATTTAATAAGCAGCAGCAATATAGCATAGCAGAGAGAGCAAAACATGTTCCTGCTATAACCCCAGGAGCTAAATGGCCCTGAGCTGTGACACGAGTGTTGGGACGCCTCGGTGGGAATCTTTCACTCACCTCTTTCTTCACGCTACTGTATTGTGTGATAACCACATCTGGCACCATTCTTGATGGATTTCCCGGCCACAGCTGAATTAGAATGTTCGTTTTAATTGGAACAGCAGAAAAAAAAAGATGTCGCTAATGTTCAGTGAGGCCAGGGACTTAGTATGTAACATTTTCACAGGCCTAATTACATCAAAGCTGGGTAAAATTAAATCTAAAGCCTTTGAATAGGGCTTTTAAGGCTCTAAAAGTTCTGTTAATGGTTGCCTTAGGTTTTTAAGAAAAGCTCTTAAAAAAATAAAGTGTTCAGAAAAATCTGAAGAGAAGACATGTTTTCACAAAGGAACAGAATTATTTCAAATTATTATTTAGTTTCAAAATCATCTAAGATGACCTACGTCACAAGGCAACATGCTTCTGGGATCATAGACAGACACCACCACCACTGCTCCCCCTCCCACAAATCTTTATGTAATTTGGATTCTTTCCTCCAAATTTGTGCCCCAAATAATACATTTCTGTCTTTTATGCATGGAAGAGTCATTGATTCATCTTATGTCCAGTAGGTTTCATGACCTTTTCTTTTCAATTTCTTGTAAGTTTAAAGTGGCCAGATAATGGTGAAACTGGAAGTATCATTGATTATATCCTGAGAAATGCACTCAAAGTGAAAGAGAAGCTGCATGGACCTAAATAGCCTCATATGTTATCAAGGAAATATACACCGCAAAAGTTCCTTTGTTTAATATCTTTAATATGATTAGCATGAGTATTGTGATGGATTCTGAAAATAAGTTGCAAGATGAGGTCAAGAATAGTCCCACAGGAATATGGTATTTTTTTTGTTTTCCACTGTAAAACTCAGTCTAATGAAACAGAAATCAATATTTAAATCCAATAAAATTACTCTAGGTAGGAACTAGGCTGGCACTGTGCTTATTTGCCTATATATTTGAGCTGTTTCTACATTTAAAGAACAGAGGCAGAACTGGTAAAGGCCTTTTCTTTTGTGTTCTGTTGAACTAATGAAATCACTCAAGGTTAATACCATTCGATGATGGATAAAGTTCTTGATGGATGGGACTGAAGTGACACTGAAAAATGTGGTGCTCATTCTATCTGCATTCAGTGCAATTACGAGAGGTACAGATGTGAATATGGTAGTAGCTACAAGAAGAAGAAATGGCTTCATACATTTGTAAGCCACTACAGAAGACATTTGAATTGAGACAAATACTGGTCGAGAGATCATCTTTCTTCTCATGATGGAGGTGAACTCAGGATTATGTGAAATGCAGGAATATTCCTGAGGTGGGATTTGCCTGTGGATTTCTTCCCTGTCAAAAGGAACTGAGAGGCACGGAGGATGGGGCAGTGCAGTCTGTGGGGACCAATGCATACTGTGCAATCAACCTACTTGCAGGCTGGACCAAGACTCCCAAGACGCTGTGGACATATCTTTTTAAGAACTTTTAAAGACAATATGAAGGTTAAGGTGCCTTTTGGCTTGAATTTATTACATGAGCTATAAATCAAAGAAGCATTTTTTTAAAATAAGCTTTGATTTTTCTTTTTCCTCAAAAAAATCCCCAAACAATATGAGTGATGTTTACAAACACGGGGAGCAATGTTAGAAATAGAGTGATGTTCTCACAGGACACTACGCTGCTTGCAGCTCTGGTGCTGGTTCCTTGTACAAGCATGACTTTTCTTAGAGCCAGATCAGACATAGAAACGAAACAGAAGTTGCTAAGGTTGTTTTGGTCTGTATTTGCTAACTTTTTATTTACAAACACCTGAATAAGAAAAGTATTGGTAAATGTACCAGTCCAACATGGGGCATTTACACCAGATCTTTCCCATGTGAATTCTCCAATGTCTAATATCACTGTGTTCAAACTGAAGCTCTGTATTTGACTCTCACAAAGTCTGCATTATCATAATGGAAATTTATCTTTCTGTCAAACCTGGCTTAAGTCAGACAACTGATTCTGAAGTTATCACCCACATCCCACTACCTGCATTCAGAGACACTGTGACTGCAAAAGTTTCATTTCCCCAGGGGAGATGAATAGAAATGAGCTACTAATGCTCATTAACATTTTAGCACAAAAAATGCCACATTTTCAGAAAACTTCTGAAGCCCTGAGAGAAAAAAATGGGTTTTTTCCCATGCAAATAGCATTGGCAAAGCCACAGTATTACATACTTTCCACTTGGACGTCTTTGTCGGCAGCTGTAGCTACACAAAGTAACAAGGCTAAGATTTCTACCCTACCACAAGTGTAATCTAAAGATATTTTTACTTTTTTTTTATGACATCATTTAATAAATAAGTAGGTCCGTTAAAACGGACGTCAGCTTTCTATCTTAACAAAAATTGTCACATTCTTCTGCTAATATCAAGCACCCTTGGAATTTAATCTACAGATACAACTTTTATAACAGTAACTCCATTCTGCTTTTCTAAATTACAGAGGAGTTATGCCTACTTGGTGTTTTTCCTTCATATCTCTTATCATAGATCACAGGCATGACAGGTCTCCAATTTAATGCAATGACAACTTCTGATAGAAAATTACATTTATAAACCTGCAAATGTTCTCTATATTGACCAAGCAAACATATCTTGCTAGATCAAAGAAAAAATCAAAAGATAATTTCAAGTAAACAGAATATGCCTATGCTTTACTGTAATGATATAAGGAGAATAAAATTATCAAGAGAGGATTTTTTGTGGCATCATCAACTCTAGAATGCAAAATGTAATTACTCTTTAAATATGGACAGCTGAGAATTAAGAATTACATGTTCCTGTTTACCTCTGGCCATTGAAAAAGACACCTGCTCAAATTTCTTACTAAGTGACCATTATAAGTTGGCAAATGCACATATTTATGTTTTTGGTACAGCATAACATTCTAACAAGCAGCTGTCATTACAGAACATATGATTTCCCCACTTTCATTTTGTAAGAGTATTGATGATCATAATGTTTATGCTCAAAAGAAAAATAAATATTTATTACATTTACTGAAAAAATTTGTGGTTATGACTACTAGGAATACTTTTCCAAGGTACAAGTATCATTATGGGTCTCATCCAAGAAGGCTTCAAAACTCAACAAATGATCATAATAATTAATGCTTTACTTTACCAAACAGAATGTATGCATCAGCTATAAATTCACATAGGTAACACTGCCAGAAGGGTTTCCAGTGGGATGTACTAACCTTTTAAGCAGATTCTTTTACATTAATAAGCTAAACACAGGCTTATTTAAAGTGACCATTTTAAAGACTGTAAGAAAATTGCTTTTATTGCAGCAATAGGACCAAGACATCCAAATACTGAGATACCAGACACAATAGATTCACATTATCGCTTTGACTCCAACAGTAGGAAAGGCTGTATGTGTTAGCTTCACTATGAAGTTCATGAAAGTGACCACAATCTACGTTCTATTCAGAGTTGCTATGAACCAAGAGCTGAATCTGATAACTTAAAACTCCCTAACGAAGAAGTATGTTGAAAATCCTGCTCTCATGCTAATCGGCACCGTGAGCCTGAGCCTTCTCAGCAAAAAGATGTGAGTATCTCTGCTGCTCCTTCCTCCCTGGATTTTATCTGGCTCTGGAGAGCTATGTGAAGATATATAGCAGCAACCCTTCCAATTTGCAAAACACCATTTATCACCTGTTCAGATGAGTTCTGACACTTGAAGAGACCACAAGGTCTTTTATAACTGGTACTCGGTACAGATAGAAAAAAAAAAAAAGAAAAAAAGAAGAAAGGACGTCAAGTTGGCTTACAAAGCACAAGAATATTCCAGGGGCAGGTTTTTCTCTACGTTATTGGCCCTGTAAGCCTTGGTGTGAGTTTTCTCCTTGGTACTGCTACCAAGCACAAGAAAGATGTTGACTTTTTACAGCTGTAATGGGCTGTTATATATCTTCCAATTTCTTTGCGTAAAGCCTGCCAGGCACACTGGCTACCACAGTGAGAACAAGGTGGTTATTCTTGAAAGATGACAAATGTTTTTAAGATTCAGGGGATATTACATCTTCTCTATTAGATACCCAGTTTCCAAATTATGTCATTTCGCTATTCCTGATAACACATGGCTAAGGATCATTTGTCAGCTAAACAGGTGACTCCCTTAAAAATGGATGAAATTTAGGATCTTGACTTCTGCCAGTAGGCTAATGTGATGCAATACAGAGGAATTACTGGAAAGGATTAACATGAACACCAATTCAATGAAGCAAACTTGTAAGTCACATTACGATTCCCAGATGGTTTCCCTAAGAGCTGTAGGTTTTTTTCTGACACAGACACATCTTCAATGACTATCTTAATTTAACATCCATCCAAGATTAGCTTCTACTAAAATAGGCTCCATATTCCATCCAGGCTTCCTAGTATAGCACTTACTACACCAAGTCAGTTTTTTATCACAAATCCTGATACTGCATAAAAGAGCATATAGTTATTTATCCAACTCTGAAAGGAACGATGATCAGCAGAACAACAGATTTACATCTTTTTTTGAACATTTATTTTAATATTTCTATAACCCTAAGAGACTTTTGCCTAATTAAAAATACTTTTTTTCCAGATCAAATGAAAATTATTTATATTGGGCAAGGAAAAGCTAACACCCTAAATTAATAAAATCACCTGTGTACTGCAGGAGATCTGGACAGTGAGTGAGGATTTAACAACAGCACTGCTTTCAGAGGTATTTATAGATAGTAACCTCATTTGCTTTTCATAGCTTTATTCAAAGACACCCAAAGGTCCCATTTCATTATGATCCAACATCCATGCTGCTTGGCTTCTACTTCCCTGGCATCTTTGTAGCCAGATTCTTGCACAGCTCCACAAGTTTCCTCTCTTCTCTGGACAATGCCTATTTCCCTCTTTTTCACTGAAGCTAGAGCCAGCTCTCTGTTCCCAGACTGAAAGTTCCTGACTAATTGCAAGGACCAGCTCCAGGAGGGGTAGGCTGGAAGCCATAGAGCTTGCTCTAAGGTCTGGAGTTATTCCAGAAACCACTTGCAAAATGACACTCCCTCTTGGTTTGCTTTGGGGGCTGCTTCAGACTTGCCACTCAACACATATTCCCGTCTGCATATTCTAACAGAAAGAAAACAAAACAAAACAAACAAAAACCAACAAAAAAAGCCCAAAGGCTCACAAACAACTATGACTGACTGTGGTGATCCTCAAGCTTTATGCAGAATTTTCTGCTCTGGCATAAAGAGTTGAGATTTGCCAGAGTATCCAATTTCAGTGCCTATATATCATTTTCAAAGACAAACCTCTGCAATGGAAGAGGGGACATGGAAGATTATGCACAACACAGCTGTATCTCACTCCTACTTAAGTGGTTTGTTTTTTCGTATTTAAAAAGATCAGAAATCAAACTGAGGACCAGTGTCAGATCACTTGTGAAAGCAAGGGCACAATATTACAAGACATTTCAGGTTTTTATCTTCATTGGGTTTAGGCTGATGCCAAAAGTTTGGTTTTGAGGGGTTTTTTAAATGTACAGAGACAGAAGCTTAAGTTGCAGCTTAGATTTGCAGCCTGGGGAGGGTTAACATGAAAAAGACAGAACACCTCCAAGTTAAAAGCGAGGAAGAAGCTCTTTTCAGACAGTCATCCACATCATGAGTACAGATACTAGCACTGATGAACTTTGTAGCCTCACAAAATACAGGGAAGACTGTGTGCCTCGGAGATGAAGCGGTTAGTAAATATATTTTAAGCATGAGGCCACTTCTTTTTCTTTGTCAGGTCTTGTCCCTTTAGGCATGGGAAGAGAGGAGCAGTAATAAAAAATTGCCATCTGCAGTAGTAACTGTCCTACTGATACAAACAGAAGGAAACAAAAATTTACAGTGGAACTGGTACTTTGTGGAAAGAGCCCGATAGTATTTCTGGTTTTCATGAGTGGCAAGACAGTATTTTTCCTTCAGTTCCAATTTCCCAAGCAACATGGAAAACAGAAGTGGCTATAGCTTTTCTGGGACAGCTATACTCATAGTCATCTTAAATATACATTCACACTACCTGAAATTCCACCTGGAGGAATAACTACTCATACATAAATGTTGCTATTTAATCTCCGAACTTAGATAGGTGTTTTTTCTCCCTGAAGAATGGGAAGAAAAATCTCAAATCTAAAAAACATCTTTGAGTGCATACATCTTGAGAAATCAGCTTAGGTCTGTGCCTTGTTCTTTCTTCTTTAATCTCCATCATTCTTTGGGAGGACAGAAGGGGAACTGAAGGCCAAGAGGTTATCTCTCCCTACTGAACTGCAAAAGTAAGAAAAAATGGTGCCAAGAAATTGTCTTTTAGACCACATGCCCTCTTTACACGCTTTGGGGAATCTGTCCCTATGATTCTCTTGTGGAAGGATGAGCAAAACTGAACTCAGACATTTCCAGGTGTTTATAGATGTCTCGGTTTTCCAACAATAAGGACTTCATTTTCCTCTGAACAGTATTTGCTGCATCTGAAAGTCAGGAAATGGTTCAAAATCAAGATTGAAAACCACTGATCACCACTACCCCTGAAGTACTGAGATACCAGGACAGATCTCTTGAGAAGCCTGGTGTGGAGAAGGATGGCAGCTCCAAATTCTGTGCTCAAGCCTGAGTACATAAAGTTCAGTTCTTCAACCAGATGAATGACTACCAAGACAGCACTCAGGACAAGGTGTCTCTTCACTGCCCCACCAGCAGTAACCTACTTAGGGAAAGGAAGCAGGAAACCTTTCACACCCTGGCGAACCGCTACAATACTGTGTGCTTCCTCTCCCGGCCAAAGCAACTCTGTGTGGTATAAAAAGTTACTCAATGCAAGTAAGAATGACTGAAGTAGATTCTTTTGCTTTTTCCTTCTGTTTTTGTCTTTCATTTGAAGCCAGTGATGCCAGCATCAAGTGAGAGAGACTCAGCAGAAAGCAAGAGCTAGACTTGGATGACTAATCTAAATTATTAGTCAGAAGCATTAAATAAGAAGCTTTTGGAGCTGATCCACTGGGTGTTTTATAAAGCACAGAGAAAGCTTTCATCAACACTTTCTTAATGGTAGTGATCAATGGTTCTGATCCAACTTCCTCCGCTGTCACTGCGCACACTGCATCCTTCCAGCCAAGGGAAATATTCCCCTTCAGAAATGGGAATGTCATTTTACCTATCATATACCTATCATTGTGTTCTTCAGCAGTCCTCGCCTTTGTAAGGTGAAAGACAAGAACAGCACATTACACCTAGCTCAATTATTTCAACATGTTAAATTTTTTAAGACATCTTGTACATACCACTTTTCCATAGCCAAAACAAATACAGGTAGGAGGTGTGATGCAATTTTATCTACCAACTCATAAAAAGAAAATTAGAATAACAAATTATATTACCCAAGCTTGGAACAAATAACTTATCTCTTTCTCAAAAAATGTCGTGTGTTACACCAACAAAGGCTGACAAAATACGGTAATGAAAAACCAGAGAGAGTTGTGTGCACAAACTAATATTCATCTGCTGCCATGCTGGATATGCAACAAAGACTGGAGGTGTAAGAGTGGATCATTTTGCTCACAATACACATTCCTCTGGAAAAAAACACTGCCCGTAGCTCCCACTGGCCATGTTACACAGATTTTGCACTGGTCTGCTCTAGGCAATCAAGCAGATCGTGGTCTCAACGCAGCAAAACATCTCCTGAGGGCTGACAGGGATTCTGCAGGGGCAAAAAGCCCTTGAACAAGAAGCAGACAAGGCAGAACAGGCAGATAAATGTTACCCTCCCCCCCATTCCACTATCTAATCTCTTCATGCTTTTTTCATAATCTGATTGGGTTTCCTTTGAGGATAGGGAGATTAACCCAGTAATCTCTGAACAAATGCAAGGCCATAGGAATTCACAGCCAGCAGGATGGCTCCAACAGAGATACCAACACAAAAGGACTACATACAGTCTACATATATAGGACTACATATAGAAAATCATGCCCATCAGTTCAGTGTGCCAGCAAGAAGGCAACAAGGAATAAATTAACAGCCAGACTTTACTATCACACACACAGAGCTTAAGACCACAATATAACAGAGTAGGATGGCATAAAGGAATAAATAGATGAGAAAGGACACGTTGTAGAGCGACACCAGAATAACTTGGAGAACACCGAATGAAGACGCTGATCTCTCCAGTGATAGGAAGGATTTTAATGAGAGAATAACTAAGTTATTCACTTTGCAACTCTAACTAGTGACAGAGTACATTTGAACTTAGAACTGGAAGGATCAGTTTTAATATCTTTTAAACCAATTAACATTATTATATTAGAACTATTAGACTATATAATTTGCTATTTTTTAATCTAATCAATTTATTTTCACTACTCTTGTTCTATATTTCACCCAAAAATGCAATTTATGGACTCTTCCTTTTTTCTCTTAGGCAACCTGAGAGACATAAAGCAGGCTTCCATTAAGTGCACTTCCCTGCTCCTCAGAGCAGAGAATTTCATATCATAGATCAGTTTCTGCCTTGTGAGGCAAGTAAAATCTTTCCCAGTCTGGGATTTCAGACACTGTTGGTTTATTTTCCTGTTGCTTAGGAAGAAGCACAGAGTGTGTCTGATGCCCCGTTCTGTGCAATAAATGCCAGAAAGGACACCATTCTACTTAAGTACAGCAATATTAAGGAAGAGACTAACCAGAGCTTTTCATAATACAAGCTCTGTGAGTCTACGAGATGAGTCACAGAGTTTAATAAAGTGAGACAGAACGCTTCCAGTAATGCCATACCTTAGGGTTTAGGAGACACTATGAAGCCCATAGTAGGAACAGGTACTAATTTTAAATGGCTAGATTAAGGTAGTTTACTCCCTCTGTTGTTTTAGTCAGTGTTTCTATGTTTAGAAATTAGTGATGCATACTGTCCAGAAGGATACTATTAAAAAACCCACACAGTTTAAGGAGATAGCAGAAATTATCTAAAGGTTGCAATTAAACCTTTTGCAAATAAGCATTCATACCTAAAAAGGCATCCTAACTCACTTTTCTGCTCGTAATATAAGTTGAAGTGAATAGGCTTAGCACTCAGATGTTCTGAGAGAGCAAGAGCACATAAACCACTTCCGCCCAAACCCAACACAGCTGGAATTCAGCTGTGCGCTCTGTTACTTGAGCAGCAGAAAGAAAATCTCCAGCCCACCTACAACACAGGTGTTGCTGGAGCTACCTAAGGAACTACAGCCATGTATTGACAAGAGATGGCTCATTTAGATATCTTCTAAAGCCTGCTCCTCTCTGAAACATTACTGTACAACGTTATGAGAGTCTATATCTGCTTCAGTTACAAGACTGCTTACTTGCAAGTCAGTGGGCAAATTACCGTCACTAATTTCCATAATAGGCAAAATGGCATTGTGCAGATCTCTGGCCTCAGCTCCTAAAAACCATCCTAAGCTCTTGTGGTGCATGGTTTGCAAGTGTTTGGACAGCTAATAGTTCTGGTTTTTTGCCAGTATTAATACTGCCTATTATAATCCATTTCTGTTAGCACTGACACAAATGAAGATGTCAGTTTGCAAATGTAGTGTCAGAGTGCACACATGGGCCCTCACGTCTCTGTCTATCCCTGGGGATCCCCCTGCCCTGCCCTGAGCCCAGGACCCCATTCCAGACCCAAAGGTCATCAGCCCTTGCCCTAGTGAGGCCACAGGACACATCTATAGTTCTGTCCCACCACAAGACTCGCCAAGCCAGGCACTCCTGATTCGGCCCAGCCCTGCCCCCACAACCTTACCCATCCATCCCAGGCTCATCCTGACCCCATCTCCCCTCACTGGGCCCAATCCTGACCCCAGGGAATCCCTGACACTAAATGCTGCACTTTTTCTATATTAGACATTTTGAAAGTGTGTAAGTAATCCACATTTGAAGAACATCATGTCTGAGCATAGGAACTCAGAATACAAGTCCACACATAAAACTGAGACCATCTGATTTCTCTCTTCTTCAGTTCCCCCATGGATGAAAAAGAAATGGAAAACAGCTTCCTACTAGCCTAAAAGAGCATGGGGCAATGACCTGATCTGCGTTCAAACATCTCTGCCAACAAGTAAGAATGCTCTAAACCAGCTGCTAGAAGTTGTATGTTGTAGGTTGCTGTGACTGATTATTTGACCATTCCTCTGGCCACCCCACCAACAAGCAACCCCCACGATTTCTATTTTTTCCACTGGTTTAGTATAGCATTCTACTTCGTAAAAAAGAAATAATTCAGTAGTTGATTCTTTTTCATCAGTACTTTTAAAGGGAATAAATCTTGCAACATATAATAAAAAGAGCATTTATGAGAGCTCACCCGTCATTGCTTTACTGAGATGACTCCAGAAACAGCTGCTCAGGAAGTTTTTAAGTGAAGAGGGTAATTAATATCATAGAATAACAAGTCTTACTCGGTTCTTTAATCCTAAAGGTATTTTAATTGTGTTTTAATAAAATATTTTTAGACCAAAAGAATTACTTGCTATATCACCTCCTTCTTTTACATACTATGCAGATAGAATGGGAACAGCTCCACTGTTATTCTGGCAGAGAAGAGTGAGGAAATCTTGAGTCTTAGAAAAGATTAACATGCTCCATTTCAGTCTTTGCATTTACTATTTTTAAAATGAGGTGTCCAAAAGATATCTTTTATCTACTTTCTTCATTTACATTTTCCCTTTTTAAAAATGCAGCATTAAACTCTCAAAGGACATGAAAAAAATAATCACTACCCTGAGCAAAATGACAGAGGGACAAGGATCTGAACAGGAGCCCTTAAACACTGCTCAAGAAATAACCCTGCACTGGCAAGGTCATTGATGTTCCATGGCCAGGACTCTGCTGACTAGATATTGCTAAAACCACTCAGGAGCAAGCAAGGTTTTCTA
Source organism: Apaloderma vittatum (assembly GCF_000703405.1). Lineage (NCBI taxonomy): Eukaryota > Metazoa > Chordata > Aves > Trogoniformes > Trogonidae > Apaloderma > Apaloderma vittatum. The sequence goes on along the minus strand of NW_009695657.1, from coordinate 20,980 downwards.
AGGAAAACAAACACTTAAAAAATACCAGGTCCACTGAGCACATTTTTCTCCTTTGATATATTTTGGTTTTTAGCTGAAGTTCTCATAAATGAAGTGTAATGCAGTCACTTCTGCTTTCTCTCTCCTCCCAGATTCTTTTCCAGTGAAAATCAATGCTCACAAAATCTGCGGGATGAGAACTCTGGAGACTAAAGGCCTCTGTTTAGAAAAGCTCCCCCATTGAGCCCCAGGTACTCCTCAAAACCTCTTTGCAGGCATCACTTCCCTAGGAAAGGAAAAAAGTCAGTTCAAGAAAATGTTTTGACCTTGAACTTTCGGCTAAGCTTCTCCCAGTGATGCTAATTATTGCCAAACCTGATGAATCTTCTCATGGCAGTGTCACCTTGCTGTTATAAAATACACCAAGAGCCAAGTCACCAGAAAGTCATCACTGCAATGAAAAGCTCATTTAGAATCATCAAATCATAGAATCATTCAAGTTGGAAAAGACCCTTGGGATCATCGAGTCCAACCACTAAGTCTACTCTAAAAAGTTCACCCCTAAACCATATCCCCCAACACCAGAGTTAAACGACCTTTAAACACATCCAGAGATGGTGACTCAACCACCTCCCTGGGCAAATTCACCTGGGATCTGGGTTCAATAAAGTCTAAAATCACTTTGCTCTGAACTAAAACCAACAGCAAAATAATTTAAAACTTTGACTGATCTTTTTATCCCCTGCCCTACAGCACAAATGATTTCTATTGATTAAGAAAAATTGCTTAATAAAAAGCAAGGGAGCAGTCTACAACAAAAGACTCCCCAAGCCAGAAGCACAGAAATGCTATAAATTATAATCTTCTGGAGAGATCTGCAGAATCTTAAAAATATATATTGAATATATCAAAATGAAACACCAAACTTAGGCATTTTGATTCCAGATTATTTCACTCAAGTCAGACCAGAATAGAAATAATCTGAGAAAGCTATATTGAAAAAAGCACATGCATTAACTTCAGCTGCTGCTAACTGAATTCTAAAGTTTTAAATATGCATATCTACTATAATAACTTAAAATTGACAGTTTCTAGGAATTTCTCACACTTCAGACAAATGCCTGCTATCTAAATGAGTAGCCAGACGCAGTCACTAAAACTATTAAGAAACTTTCTCAGGACAGCAGAAGGTGGTTAAATTTACAGTATTGATATTTAGATGAGTCAAATCTAGAACAGATTTCTATCAGTGTTATAATAAAGCTATAATTTAAATGTCCAAACTCATACATTGCTGCAATATACTTGGGTAGTGTGCCTGTTGGCAAAGTACCTGCAACATAATTAGGGTAAAAATGACTTAACTTCCCAATTCTACCCATCTGGCCTATATCTCATAACGAAAATGAAGTGTAGAAGTTTGTATGGAAATATACTAAAAGGAAAGGCAGATAATATGGTATATATGAGGCTTTTCATTACCAACAGGGAGAAATTAAAATGTACACCACTATGCAATTCAAAATGGTTTGTTGTTTGTTTTTTTTTTTAAACAAGAAAGGTAAACCTGAATTTGCTCAGAGGCAAAGCAGTTTTATTACATCAGCAGCTGACAAGTTGCATCATTCCTTTAACACTTTACCAAAGATTTTAACCTGGATTCATGCCAAAATTTTAACCTTCACCAAGACTTCTCCTCTCCCTGACTCATACAGGTTTAAAGATGCTAGTAAATCATTGAATCACATGTTAGAAATCACTTCTCACTTCAGTCAAGGCTGGCAGCCATCTATTCTGAAGGGAAGATATTGGCACAAACCACTAGTACTCAGTCTGTACAACACCCTTCCCAAAATTCCTCTCATGTCCCCAGGGACAAACTAGTACTTCTGCAGCAGCCAATAGAAGGACTAATCCTAAAACATTAACACACACATACAAAACCCAAAAAAACCCCACCAAAACCAAAAGAAAAGAAAAAAAAAACCAAAAAAAGCAACCAAAGCAGAAGCCTGCCAACACACATACACAGAGAGCAGTGTTGTCTGCGCCTTTACAGCGGCACAGCTTTACAACTGCACTGCTGCATTAACCCAGTACTAAAAAAACCTGAACAATAGCTAATGCTAACAACCTTCAAACAAAAACCATATACGCAGAGCACAGAAAAGATTTTGTTGCAATGCATACTAAAAATAAAGTATACACAACAGAAAGAAAAATGCAGTAGTTTTATCTGCATTACCAAAGTCTGAGTTAGCAACCTTGAAAAGTTGCTTGAAGATAACACAAGGCTGTTATTCAGATTTTACACACAAGTGAAAATATATTTAATACTCAATATTTTAAGCAATGTAGACCTTGGATGGGCTGACCAATTTCACAGTTGAGAGCCATCGATGCAGTGATACGTAGTACTTGCACAGACTCAAACTATCTCTGATCATGAGTTACCTAAGTAAGGAAAACATATTTAGAATAAGAACTATTTTTTTTCTAGGTTTGCCTTGAGTCATTTTGAGGCACAATTTCACAGTTTATATACATTGTCATGTGCTGATTCAATCCTGAATTAGGACTTTATCAGAGAACAGCATTTGGAACGGAGCTGCAACATAGAATATACACAAACTAAATGGGTATGAGGCCATAAAAATAAGAGGGCAGAATACATTATCAAAACCTCAGTAACTCACAGCAACTTCAGCTCTATCTTAATACACATTCATAACATTATACAATGCCATAATTGATAGCCTCCCATGCATATGCACTACGATGTCATTCTTTACTGTATGACAAAACGCAAACTCTTATGCAAGATCTTTGCTCGTCTTAACGTAAAAGATGGATAGCAACATTCATTCAATGAAGAGATACTTAAAATCTGTCTTTCTCCTCACTGTTCAGTCATGACCATATGCTTTAGTATAGCCTGCTTCATTCAAATATGCTCTGTAAACAGAATGATTAATTTGCTTGTCGATTTTTTCTAGTGTTCCTTGATATAGTATCTAACAATATCATAAATACTAGCTTATTTTCTCAAGACTCTTTAAAGGAAGGAAATAATATTATCTGTACTTTTCAGATAGAGAAATGTAATAAGATGTTAAAATAGCACATATTTAGTGATTTGGTGCCAAGTTAGATCAGAAAAGAATCTGGTATTTTCTAGACAACTTCACATTACTTGGGTTTTGCATATCCAAAACATTCAACTTTGACAGTTTTGAGTGCTCAGCATGCCTATAACCAAGATCCCAGAGCTTCTATCTTCCATGAAAACTCAGGTTTAAACAAATTGATTAACACAATAGAGAAGTTCCATCGCAGAGGCATTGCTACAATCCAGTTCTTGGGGGTAGCACTGAACTGCTTCAAACACAAGACAGTTCCTTCTCTTCCTACCTTCTCTGCTTTATTTGCTTGATACCTGACAGTTTCTGAATTAAACAAAGCAGAGTAATAAAAATCATCTGTTGTGAATCACAGGAATCCTGAATCTTGTCGTTTTCTACTAAAAAAAAAAGTTTTTCCAGTGATTTCAGGCTTCCCTGGCTGTAACTGGTCTCAGTTGCCCTATTACCTTTTCTCCTGCCTATATACAGGAACCTCTCTGCCTAAATCCCCTCCATCCTGTCCACTGATGCATCTAACAGTGTCACAGCAAATAAGCAAGTGGCCAAACCCATCTGCTTGGCATTTCGGGCAGAAGGAGAGGATTAACTCTGTACTGTGTACGTTAAAACTAAGAAGCATATCGTGAAGGTTTTATTGTGCATGTACCAACATCTACATAGATTTCTGCTGGCAGGCAAGCATGGCTTGCTGTGTCACCACCACCACCACCTTGACCCTGGGCCACTCTGAAGCCAGAAACTTCAGATTCACCCCCCACATGACACCACAAGAGCACCTGGATGTGGCCTGAAGACTGGCAGCACCGTGGAGGCTTTACTCTCTGCTCTGACACCGGCCGGGGTTGGTAATCAACTGGATGTATATTATGAATTGCGTAACTGGTCTGAACACCTCAGGACAAGTGCCTCCTTCCTCACCCAAATGGCTTGACCTCCTATCCTGAGCTGCACAGCAGCAGGCTCCAACAGACAGCAAAAGGAGAAATAGGTGATGCTTCTCACCCTTAAAAGGTAACGCACAGCTTCACAGTCTGAAACTCTGGTTGGAATCCCTTTCTGCAAGAAGCTTGGATCACTCAGCTGCTATAAGCAGTGAAGGACACTGGCACCTCATGCTCGGCTGTACCACTTCTAGCCACGTTCCTTGCATCTGCCTTGAGCGCTCAGTTCAGAGCTCTGCAGCCCAACAGTGCTCTGCCGTCCGTTGTCAGACAGGCAGGGATTTCACACGCTCCCTCGGCACTGGGAGCCAGTGAACAGAAAACACCAGACGGCTCCTTAGCTCCAGACACAGCTTTCCAGATCAGCTTCATTCTCCCCCAGGATCATTGAGGGAGCCCAGGAAACAGCCGACATTTGGGATGTTGCTTTGTTGGAGAGCTGTTCTGAATTTAAGTCATATATACACCATGGGAGGCCAAGTTTTAGTTTTGTATTTCCGTCCCCTGCTAAATCAAGTGAAGTCTTTAAGGTACTCCTAAACTAAGCCAGTTGTGTTTAAAGTCCTGTTGAGTTTTACAGGCAAGCTCTCAGCGGCATGAAGAAATAAAATCAGATCTTTGAATTTATATTTCAATCTGGCTGCTGAGAGAGCGGTCACCTTCTTGACTTCAAACTTTAAATTAAATCCTAGTCATATTAAAAGTCATCCTAAAGGTTATGAAAGTAAACTGGAAGGGAATGACAGCTTACGGTTCTGCCCAGGAGATGGACCTGGAAGCAAGTTTCATATGTCAGGGCAACCTGTGGGTGAAACTCCACATTGGCTGAAATAATCATAGAATCATAGAATGGCATAGGCTGGAAGGGACCTTAGAGATCATCTAGTCCAACCTCCCTATCAAGACCTGTGACAATGGTTTCAATGAAACCAGGGTGTAGCCTTAAAAGGAAAAAAAACCCACCCAACCAGATCATAATGAGTCAGATTAAATCTCTAGTGGGAGAGCTCTCAAAGTTTTCTGCACGCACGCAGACAGAAACATCTTGTGCTGGCCTCTGTCACAGCTTCAAGCTCACTTGAACAACATAAGCAGTTTAATTTCTTAAATTCCTAACATGTTTTCTTATGTAGAGAGATTTTGTTCTTTATTGTTTTGTTTTCTTAAAAACTTATATTATTTCTATTGCAGTCACACTTTTTGATCTCTGTGTTGTTGTTGCTGACACTGTTCAAACTGATTCAACATGCTATCTGCTTTCTTAGAAGAAAAAGAAGGAAATTTATTTGTTCCTGCCAAGTAAAAACAGAAAAAAGCTTTCCTCACAGTCATGCTTTAGTATGGGATTTCAAGACTAACATTAATTGAACAGCACCTGTTCGTACAAGCTGAAGAACTGATCCCACGAGATTTAAAAGCTAAAGAAAAACAGGATAAAGTTATCAAGACAAACTCCAATCCCAAAATAGCCAAATTAAACGTTTGAGAGATTAAGCCTAAACAGTTTCCAAATACTGTCTAAACTGTTTCCATTTTTTTCCATTGGTAAGAATTCAGAAACGTGACATATAATTTGATCTTCCCATCATACTTTTATTCAGTTTGATATCGAGGAACTAAATTATTCAACTTGTCTTTTCTAATGCTTATTTCTCCCACTGTTTGCATCTTTCTGTCAACTCTATTTTTCCAACAGTAGATGGCACCAGTAATTTCTCTATTTGTTACAGTACCAAGGAGTTTTGTTACTGTTTTTAATATCCATGGTTATATTTTTCTGACTATATTATGAGGGTTTCTTTAAGAAGTCACCAATACAAAATTCTGCTTGTGAAAGTCAATTTATTCAGCATGTGCTTCATTTAAGTGTCTGCTAATTATTCAAGTGTTTGGGCTAATACTTCTTAAAACTATAGCTTGATACAATGCCAAAATGGTAATTTTCTGCTTTAATTACTCCAGTGAAATTGCATTAATTCAGTAACTACAACTTGGATTTTTAATCACTTTCCTGAAATTGCATTAATTTAATAACTACAACTTGGATTTCTGCTAGCAACATTCTTGTTTTCGAAGAAGAAATTATTTTTCCACATAATTTAAAATATTTCACAATCGTCCTAGTTCAAGATATACATTTAAAATGCAAAACCACCACATATGTCTATGGCAGTAGTTCTGCTGGTGTTTAGGCCAATGAGTTATTCTACCCGTGTATGTATCAACAGGTTCATACTTTTTTGTACTATTCAGGTCTAAGATTAATTATACAAAAAAACCCTACATATTTTTTTTTAAATATATATAAATATGCAAATAGATAGACACACATATACTTCTACACAAGAAAACAATTACACCAAGAATTCAGTTCTGACTGCCAGATGTAGGATTCATTCTTTTGTTTCTCAAACTCAATCCCCATCACTATGATATGACCCCCCCAAAATATACCCCAAAACAAAATGACTTTAAAATCTCCATTGTGAATACATATATTTAGCTGATCACTACAAGTTCCTTTCATGCTCTGTAGGAATGTGCAAATGCTTTCAGGATGTATTTTAGCTGACAACATTGGGTCAGATGAATTCCACCTTTAATTTCATACTGTTAAAAAGTAAATTATGAATAACTTGGCAAATACATGATTAATTTTGCAAATACTTTCATTCTACTGGAAAAAAAAAATGCAATTTGAATTACTACATAGATTCATATACATATTCTAAAATAAACTGCAAGCGACCCCAAGATAATGGTCACAAATAGAAAAGGTTAAAAGGACACAATTGTTTGGAGTCACCATTTCCAAATTCACCATGGTAATACATTCCAGTGCATTGGGTAAAAGAATGTAAAAAGCAAGACGGTTACTCATGACCTACACTCCGCATGGATTGCTGACCTATTGAGTTCTGAGATCAATTGGCTTCCTGTGTCTCAAGAACACGCAGAGCGGGCACTCACAGCGCTCAGATCAATGGGTCTCCTTTTTCTACAATCCACAACACCCGATACACACACAAAGGTAATGTTCATCCCCACTCCCACCCTAAACTAACGATTCCCAAGTTCCTGTTGGTGCAAGCATGACCCAAGCGCAGGTCTTCACGTGAAGAAACTGCCACCCCCACAGAGAAGTAGAAAACGTTTATGAACAGACAGGGCCACTTAGATACCACAGAAATAAGTGTGACAAAGAAATAGATAAAAGGAAGCTGAATGCCACAGCTGGGAAGCTCATGAGGCTTTCACAGCACAGACCAGAAGTTATGGTAGATGTTTTCCGTTTGTTATTGGCCTATGCCTTCTGGGGAAGGGAGGCGGAAGAAAAAACATAAATTGTTGTTTTATTTTTAGACATTAAGAATGAGGAGAGCACAGGGACAATGTGTAACAAGTTACTGAGTATCTCTGAACTTGTATTTCACCCCACTCCAACAGGCTGGCCTTAAAGTCAGGGGAATGCACTGAAGTCACTTGTGGCAGGACGCTCTCAGAACTCAATTAACAGAACTCCATCTTGCGTTCAGAAAAAGACTGCTTTAAACATCGAGTGATTTGTAGTGAATCTAAAAACTAATCAGAGATATTGATGTGTAGTCTACATCCAGCTGGTGTTTCGGATGTTGGCTGGGCAAGAAGGCTGCCTTTGGTTGTGGCCACCTGCTGCAGCTGAGCAGGTGAACAGGCCAAGCAGGTCCTTCACTGCACCCTGGAGGGTGACACGGGCAATCCCCTTCGCCCTTGCCCCCTCTTTTCTGTACCCCTAGCCCTGCATTTGGCAGATCATAAATGTGATAGCATTTTCACATTTCCCATCTGGAGCAGGCTAGGGTGAGGGGGGGTTGTTGTAGTCATTCTTTTGGTTTGGTTTGGTTTTAAATAGAAATGGACTTTCAAGCTAATCAAGTCTCCATTGTTAAAGCCCCTCCTGAACTACTCTGCAAAATGGTATTCTTGAAGATCTTTCTGCTTCCATCTTACACTCTATTTGTAGTCCCTCATTTCAATAATATAATTTTTTAGGACCATTCTGCTTTTATTTCCAGACAAAACCAAAAAGAAAACAAAACCAATCAAGAAGCCAAGCACAAATGCAAATTTGATGCATTCAGTATAATTCAGTACATATAACTTCAAGGTGCAATTTCCTCTGAATTTAAAAAAAAAGGGAACATGAAATTTTCTGGCTTTTAGAATTACAACATTACGAAAAACAAATTAAATCAAGTTCAGTAAAAGCTGGAAAGGTCTGCCTAATACTTGCAATTCATTGCAAATTAATTGTAATGTTTGCCACAATCTTTTAATAGAATCTCCTTTAACTCTTTTCTTTTTTCCCTTAGAATTCTGCATGTAAAAAAAATAACATCCCATATCTCACACTTTCTCCTTGTAAGGAAAAAATAATATCCCATATCTCACACTTTCTCTAACAAAATTGCCCAAAGTAATATAGATTTGAACATCACAATCTCTATTTCAGTATTAACATAAAAAAATTGCAACAAAAATACAACATGTACTTGGGAGAAGTACAGAAATGCCGTGTTATTAAAACAATACAATGAAAACCTTCACAGGGTTAAAAGCTGTTGATATTCTTCATGTTTTCCATTCTTCCCATTTTAGCATGACAATCATTTTTGACATCACAAGTATCTGCTAGAATAAGCAGCTGTAATTAAGAGCTCTAATTAAAAGTACTCTAAATCAACTGTAAGTGTAGATATATCCTTTACACTACAGTTTCTAGATTTCATTATAACCCTGGGTTAAATGTTAAGCGAAGAATTAACAGTGTTTAAACAGTAGAAGACCTGGGTGGGTCATAGTAACTCTTCAAATAAATACGTGGAAGTTGCTGCTACAAATAAAAATAAACTCTCCTCCTTTTCTACAAAATGACCTTGAACAGCGATAATGCAGATTCAGGTTTGAGAGATGGAAAAAACCACTTCTGATATAAGAGAGGCACCTGAATGGACTGTCTGGCTACAAAGACTATGGAATTTCCATTACCGAAAATCTTTAAGAAAGAACCTGATAAACATCTGTCAGGAAGTATGCAGGTACTGCCTCCAGATAAGAAAGGAACTAGATGAACTCTCAAGTTCCCAGGCAACGTTCTCCTTATATTATTTCTAAGTAACAAGTATACCATTTCCATGTTTTCATTAAATATTGTAACAATAATGTAACTTTCTAAATTATTTTAGCAGAAACTTCTGGTATGCTCTCACTGAAGAATTCAAGTAAGTCAGCAAATTTTCTTTTGCTCCTACCCCAAATTAAAAAAATCAAAACTCCAGTAAACCATTATAAATAAGTTTTCTACAATAATTTTTGTCAGTTACTATTTTAAGTAATAAATACTATTTTTAGAAGATAACTACTATACTATAAGCTAAAATTACGTAGATCGTAAGACAAAATGCTATTGGTTTGACCTCTGATGTTAACATAAATCGTCTTCTGTCAAAAAGCTAGAGATCTCATTTCACAGCTAATTTTACTTAATAGATTAGAGCTTTGTAGCTTGAATGGTTTAATATTAATTTAAAAATGTTTTTTCCTACTTTGCCAAACAACATATACATGTGCACGTGCGCTCCTACAACTACATGGTTTAGACTTCATTTCCTAAGATGCCGCTATTTACTAAGTATTAGCTCTTGCACTGAATTTTGTGGGGGTACACACATGGCTGGTTTCTTCCTAGTGCTCTTTACCTTATCACCAGTTTGAGTGGAAATAGAGAATCTGCTTTTTAACATTACAGTATGACCCTTATCATCCTCTCTCTGCAGGACTGATATCAATTTATTTATATATTTACTTTTTATCACACAGCTGTCATCTGAATTTATGTGGAGAATATGCCATTTCTCCTCCCAAATATAATTCAGAGCATTGTCAAAAACATCACCCAAGAACAAAAAACATTTGCTGATGTGGAACGTCTGTGGTGTTTGTGATTTGGACTCTTCCCAACATTCCTTTTGGTTTTATTTTTTAAAAGCAAATATTTACACCCTTTATCTCCCAAATCATACATTCTTGATAACATTAAAAACTTTATTCTCCTTCTCCAAAAAGGAAAAAAGCAAGTCACGGCTGTGCCAGATTTCAGAGGAATTTGGAGACTAGTTAAAATTTAATTTCACAGAAATTTGCTTAAATTCATCTGTCCAAGCTAGGTGCAGATTGCAGCCAATCACCAGAATTGCGTAGATGCATTCAGACTTCCATTCCGTAGGTAAAATCTTTTACTTAATTAGAGAGGCAGGTAAAAAAAAAAATAAAATGAAAATCTCATCACCAGTTAATCCTTTAATTTCCTCTTAAACTTGGGGAACTTGGTTACTTGTTTCAGTTTAATCTGACACATGGCAGTAACTTTGTGAAGTGCACTCTTCTTAAAAAAAAAAGAACTTGGCATAAGAAACTTGGAGCAGCAAGTTACCCTAGAGCTGAAGAAGGCACTTTGCTTCCAGCTTCCTCCTCTCCAAGTCCTGAGAACTTTTAAGGATCATCCTTCTAGACCTGGTGTTTTCAGCAAAGGTTTTACTGTGATTACCTTGCCCAACTAACTCTTTTCCTGCTCTCATTTGCAATTGAGTTAATAAACCCAGGCTCAATCTTTTTCTGCCTTACTCAACTAACCTAGAGAAACCATCTGAAACAATGAGAATAACAATAGTAGCAGCAGTTTTTCTCATCCTCTTTGAACATATATTAAATGTGGCATTCATCCTGACGCCGAATTAATTCTTCAGGGAAATTACTAAATCTTAAAGCACGAAGACATTAATACAACAACATCCAATATGCATCCTATCAGTCAATATAGTTCCAAAATCGAGATTCTCAAATTACTTTATTTACTACAACACTTTTTGCTCACAAGATGATAGGAGTGTACTTCAGTCAAAGCTACTCTGTTTGAGAAATCTATGTCAGGCCCTTGCTGTGTATCACAGTTAAAAGAAACTTTTTTAAGTGATCATCTAAATAACAAGCTTGTACCCTTATTTAAGCAAGTAGTTATGAACACTTGAATAGATTTACATAAGAATTTTAGCTAGCATCTAGTGGTTTTGTTATCACAGTATAGTTAATGCAATCCTGAAATATCCTAAGTATAGTCACATTTTTGCCAAAGTTCAGGGAAAGCTACCCAGGGAGAAGCTGTATCTGTATTTGACATCGGTGAATATGTTCATTTGACAGTTCTCAGCAATTCTCACTGAATTTAACAGCCTTTCATTCATTCATTCATTGTGTTTCTGCAGGCTTGTAGAAAGGAGTAGGTCAGGATATGAACTTTGTGTTTGCATATAAATCACTTTTTAATTTTCAGATCAAGGTGTGAGGCAATATCTTAGCTGTGACTTTGCATTTAAGCATACTGCATATTTTGACAAACGTGTGCATCTGTCATCTCAGCCTCTGAGTGACCTACTACTGCTCTGGCAGCGTGCATTAGACTCGGCGTTCACCACAGACCACTGCTCTGTCTCCCCACGAGACACATAAAATGCCTGGCGTGCCAGATATCAGGAGACCCAAAAGAAAATGGTAAAGGAAAATAAGCAGTGTCTACGTGAAGGATTTAGGAAATACGGAGAAAAACATAAAAAAGCTCAAATTCAGTTTTTATAGAGCTTTACTGCATCCCATCCATTGGGGATTTTTGGGCAACTACAGTGAAAGTAAAACTGGAGCCAAAACCTGAAGAGCTGCTGCTGTTTTACTGAGAGGTTGACAATGTTAACTTTTTTCTAAGTAGTTCTGATATGAAAGCAGGTAATACTGCTTTTGCTTCCCTGAAGTACAACAGATTCAGTTCGTTTGGTCCTACAACTCTTACTCAGGAATGATTTTCCATTGAGTCAGTGGGAGCCATGTCTGGTTTGGACTCCAGGATTTTAACAACACATTTGTATTCATTGCACAAAGGGAATCTGGAGTCAATTAAATCTGAAAATAAAAATGGACCAACACTGAGGAAGATCCAACTGCTCAGTCATGCCTGGCAGTCTCTCTCTTCAGAAGCATGTGACTTAATTATAATTCTAATAAAATGAAGCATGAATATTTCATTATAAAACACTTAAAACCACCACCAACAGCAAAAAAAAACCAACCCAAAGCACACGTATTCTTGCTGAAAGCAGCTGTGCTCCTCCAGCCTGCCTCGTTTTGTGTTTAGCAGCTCCCAACTTCCCTGAGAAAGGGCAAGATCAGAATTGTAGAGACCATAGTAACGCTGTCAGAATGACACCTTTACATCCTAACAAAACTCATGTGCAGATTCTATTTTTGGAAAGCAGTTTAGGCCTTTTAAAACTTACTATAAGCAAATACACATTATTCAAAATCAAAATTTCGAATAAAGCAAACATTTGGAATGAAAACCGGTTTTGGTTTGACTGGGAAGTCAAACTATTTTGCTAAATTATAAAAGCATTAGCATAAAGTAGGGGAAAAAATAGATTTGCTTTGCTTATTTATGGTTTCCTCAGTGAGCAAAATGCAACCTAATTTAATGACTGTTTACAGATAAACCCACAGAATTGCTTCATCATTTCATGTAAGATATGGCAAGTATAAAACAACCCCTCATTCAGAAGAGAGGGCTTTCTAATTTGCCATGAAGTAGTATTTTTTTAAAAGAAATTTATTCTACATTTATACGCCGAGCTCTTCAACTTCAGGTTATATGTTGGTAGCCCCTAACTCATTGGAAGAGCTCAGCAGCACCGCTACAGCTCTCAGTTAATCAGAAGCACCGCTGAGAGAAGGAAGGAGCCTGATGAATGTTAATGCCAGAAACCCACGGACCCCCTCGGGGCAGCTTTGCCGCGTGCGGCTGAGCTTCGCAGAGTCCGGGGACTGTGGAGAACCACAGACTGGAACAACATCAAAGATGTTCAGCACTTCACGTGTGCTTGAAACACCTTGTAAGTGTGTTTCTTTCACTGGAAGCAGCTGAGCACTCGTGCGCCGGAGCCAGGCCGGCACTGGCGAGCAGCAAGGAGACAAGCATGGGAAGCAGAAGGAACGGCAGCTCTCTTTGCCTGGCTAGGGCACCTGGAAATGTCAGCTGGAGACTTCTGTCAACACATGGTACTCCTGCGCTCTCGCCAGTCAACAGCGAGGGCAAAACAAGGGCAAAGCACTGCAATTCAGATAGACCTGACAAAACAGAGCAGGAGGTATCCCAGTAGGCGCACCCTGATCTGCTGAGACAGCGTGGATTGGGGGAAAGCACCCTGCGAGGCCAAGGCCAATGCCAGAGAAGGATCAACAGCTCCCAAAATGCACATTGTGCTTGTGACTGAAAAGCAGAACGTACAAGGCTTGATCCAGCGTGGCACAGAAGAGGCTGCAGTAGAGAGTGATAGACTGCAGGAGTTTCGTGCTATTTGTAATTCATTCAGTAAGATGTTACCCAAAACAGAAAAAGGGGAGAAAAAAAAATGTCTGAAGAGGAATATTTTGGTTCAGAGCTACGCAAATGTGGGGGACTTCTCCTCTTATATTACAGAATTCAGAAATACACCAAAAGTTCCATAAATATATTTCCCTGACTAGATTTTATTAAAAGCAAAGAAATAAAATTTTGATGAAACATTAAAAGGCTTTTGCCGCTCTCCTTTCTGCTTGTCTAATGTACAAGTCTATTAAAGCTGCAGTGACAACTATCCCAACCCAGTTAGAGAATGGTAGAGAAATAGGCCTACCAATAAATCCAGCCTTTATAGATAAGGATGTACCAAAATCACAATTTCTTAAAAATCTGATATTTTCCTGTTATACTGGGGTAGTCAGCTTACACCCACCATCAATGGATAGAAGTTATAGTGATTCTAACGTTCTCTATCATGATGTATTAGTCAGTCATCAAGTAAAAGAAAATAAAATTTGCTTTTCTTTTTGGGAGAAGGTAAAAGCAAGACAGACACTAACAAAGTTGCGCTTTTGAGTGTGGCAGAGTTGAAAAATCAAATCCGAAATTTTCACGACCATACCAGAGAGTATTTGTTACTACATAGAGGGAGTATTCACTACTGTAGAGTTGGGTTTGGGGTTTTTTATCTCTCCTTTCCTGCTATGCATTTAATGAGATGATGTTCCCTGCTCTTGTCTTGTCAAATTGGACATCATTAAGTACACTAAAACTATACTGGTAAGGTATGTAAGTGCATATATGGGTGTGGACACATGTACGCCAAAATAAGGCTTTTTCTACGTGACGCCGCCATGCCCTAGAAAAGGACCCATTCCAGACACTTCAGCAGGACAAGGTACCTTGAAAGCTACAGCCCAAATTCTGCACCAGTCTCCTGCTGTGAGAAGGGGAGAGTTGGCATGCAGACCCAAACACTGCGCGCATCCGGAAAAGTCTGCCTCTAACATATAATCCAGGGATTTCTGGTTGCTCCTGTGTCCTGAAACCTGTCTGTGTGAATACGGTGTCATGTGTTTACAAATCTGGAAGCAAGTTGGCTTTTTCTTAAAGCCAAAACACATACTTTCTCAAACATGTTATCCTGAGGTGATGATTTATTTGATGGTGGATTAAAATTGATTCTGTGGTCAAGTGTTAATCTCTGTACCCTAGCAAAGCCCATCTTTGCAAGACTTAAATAGCAAGGGAGGATATGTGATGCACATTTTCCCTTTCCTCATTGCTAAAACAATATTTCTTCTAAATAAAAAAAAATCTGCAATATCTTTCAGCCTCCCATAGAGTAGGTACAAGCTTCAGTCACTACAGAGTACTATCCAGTTATTAATTTTGTGTAGCAGGCTCAGACACACTTAAAAATAGTCTTGATTGCCATCTTTGTAACTAACTACCATACTTGTTAAATAACATTTGTAGTATTTCTGCTGTGCATCATGCACATGAAATTGCAGATGACCTGTTTCTAGGGCAGTTCATTGAAATCCTAGTCCTGTTCAAAGGTTGTCGTTAATTTTGCGCATCATCCACTATTATACGAGTGCTCCTAATCCAGAGAGTTTCCTTGCACTCCAGTGTGCCTTAAGGGAAAGATGCTGTTGGATCTCTTGGTCTAATGTTACTCCTAGTTTAAAATTTGGTGAAACTTGCTTGAATTGGGCAAACGTTGCCACAGGTGATCAGCACACTGAAAAGCCCAGAAAAGCCCTGAAGGATCAGAGCTCTATCTGATGCAGTGTTTTTTTAATCCACTCTTCAGTAACATAGGATGGTAAAACACCTACAAGTCTTTAACTACCTACATCACAACGAAAATGATAGTAAAGACTTACTTTTCATTTTCAAACTTTGTGAATTGTCCTCCTTTCACTGACCTTACAGTGATTCCTAGTCAAGTTACTCTATGTAGATTTGTAGGATTTCTCACCTCCCTGCCTCCCCGCCCCCCAACCTTTTTATCCTCTCTTCAACCTGAATGGTCTAGTACCGGTAACAGAAGGCATCACCACTCTCTCTATTGCAGTCTTACTTTAAACGGCCATAAAATGTGGGCCTCTAAGCTTCTTGTGTCAGGAAAGCTGTAGATTTGTAGCTTTTTGGTTTCGTTCTTGCTACAAATACTCAAGGAATACTCCATAGAGTAATGTTTCCACAAAACAACCTCTACAAAGTGCTACCTATATATAAACAAAACTGAATCTCATAGTCCAAAATTTAAGTCCTCAGAGGCAAAATCTTTATAAAAGAAAAAAATAAAAGAAAGAAAGAAAAAAAAAGTAAAAAGCCCCAAAAGTCTATCAGGGCATCTTAGTTACAAATTAAAGACTTACCAAAACACTAAAATTGGATACTTGTCCTAAAAATTCTAATTCAAGCTACCTAGGATTTGCTGAGAAGAAACCCTTTCAAGGGTAACAGCCCTCCTCTGTTTGTTTCTGATGCACCTCCCTTTTATATCATTACACTGTTCCTTCTTTTATATGAAACAGAAAACAAGGGGGGAAAAAAACAAAAGAAAAAAAAACTAGGAAAGAGCAGAGGGCTCTTAATCCATACTTTGAAGTGCACTGCATGTAAACTCCAAATAATGTACTTAATATACGCTAAATAAGCATTTTAATACCAATTACCTTAAATTAGCACATTTTTATTACTCTCTGTAGGACAAGAGTGGGTCAAGTGTTCCACTACTTACAGTCTTTTTGAAGCAAGAGTAAAATGATATCACAGTGATCTGGTCTCATTTCACAGCTTTACATGACTGCACAAGGTTCAAGGTAGTTAAGTGCCAGTTAGTTTTACTTTCAGATCAAAAGCTTCATAAACCCAGGTCATCCACAAAGTCTTCCTCTCCTAGAAGATTTTATTTAAATGACAGAAGGCTCAGTCAGGATAAACGCCTCCAAACTAACATCAATCTGAAAGCGCTAAAACCACAAGTAATTCAGAAATGCCAGATGCATCTTTTCTCTTCACTATTACGAAGCTGCAAAATTGGAGAATAAGGAAGTTATTGCATGGTATTAATGATGATGGTTTTCTCCTTAAATTTACTGCTGAGAAAGTAGGTAAAGTCTGAGATGAAAGGGAGTGGCAGGAGAAACAACTCCCTTGGAACATCTTAATTATGGAAGAGCATATTAGTTATTAATTGGGCTCAACACTAGACATGACACCTTTCATAGTCCTTCATAGACATCTCTACTAGAGTAACGGAAGCCACAGTTCATAACATGTTCCATGCACTGAGTTCCTTCTCATCTAGTTGGCTGCCCTCACCATCCACCGAGCAAGAGTTTCAATGAGAAAAAAAACAATACTGACAGCAGCACACGTTCTCAGGATTCCATTCCCTGTTATTCTTCAGAACCTACACAGAGCCATTGCCTAAGCTAGTATAAGGGATGGCAGTGTCTTAGAGGGGCTGCCACACAACCTTCACCATCTCCCAAAACTTGTAACTCGTTCTGGCACATATGGAACCCCCAGGGACTCGTGAGGGCATGACCCTCCTGAGACCATGACACATTCATCCATTCTACTGTCAGATGAACAATGTTCTCTTCACTGAGCTCAGTGATGACACATGCACAGCACAAAATAAATGGTTTTTTTAATGATAATGTTGCTGGCTTGAACTGGGACTGTAAAGGTCCCCCATAAAATGGGATTCAGCAACCTGGAAAAGACGATTGGTTTGTAAAGACTTGTTGGCTGCTCTTGTCCTGTTTTGATCATCTTGTCAAATCTTTAACTGCATAAGTCACCATTAGCCACATCCAGCACCTTTCCTCTGGTAATGTCCTTTGTTTTACTAAGAATTTCAAGAGAAAAAAATGCGCATTCTTTTGTATCATATTCTCACAAATACTATTTCTGCATATGCCTTTTGCATCTTTCTACAGCTGAACTGTGTTTTTCCTCATGTACTCTACTTTCTCCTGCCTTTCTCCCTTTCCACGCTTCCACAGTATAAAACCTCTTCTGAAACTAAGGTCTTCTTTCATAAAGCTGAAAATAGGCCTCTTTTACTATTTTATAATTGCTTCTCATCTTCCTCCTTATCTCTACATCACCTCAAACTAGCATCATGTCTAAACAGGGGAGTTCTGCTTGATAATTTCTGACCATCTGCACTGTGCTTTTTTTAAGCGCTTATCCTCCATCCCATGCATCCATCTCCACAACCATTTCAATTTACCACATAATTTTATGAAGCACAACAGCAGATTTTTAGAAGAAAGTGCAACCTATCTGTTGACAATTACTATGTGATCAATAAAATCCCTCCACTCCTCTTATACAGCCAGTTAGCAGCCAACATCATGGAACATAAGTGCTTGAATGCATGTTAAAAAATAAAATTTAGAAAGCATTTTTGTTATTTTTTTGTTAAAAAACATTTCAAACTTGTTTTCATAACTCTTTTCATAACAGCCCACTCTCATTGTAAGATTCAGATGACAGCCTGGACAGCCACATCATTAACATTTTGTGGAATGGAATAGAAATGATAAATACTTTGGAGGGGGAAATAAAAAAATCATGTCAGCTTTGCATATAATTCAACTTATTTTCCCAGACAGATTTACACAGGCATTACCCACACTGGTAAAATAAAAATCCACATCCCTGGGGAGTTAAGTAAAAATGTCATCAGTGAACTACTGAAATCAAACTTTCTTGTCAGGTTTCTGTATTATATTGTAATAGAAGAATAAGAAGTAGAAGAATAAGAGTGGACAATAATTTTGCCCTTAAGTCAGGTAAACACAGTGAAGAGTTGTTAAAGTGTACTAGCTGTAAATACTGTGTTTAAATACTGTGTTTAAACTGCAGCTTCCTAGACAGGTGATCTTTCTTTCAAAAATGAGTGTAAGACCTTGCCATGAAATGCTCTAAATTCCTGACTTGTTTAAAGTAAGTCTCAAAATTTACAGTTGTGGAAAAATAGAAGGAAATTCACTCTTCAGCTGAAGATCATTTTAGCTGCTATGTCTTACGGACTAAAAAATCTGCCAGTAAATTTTTTTTAAAAAAAAACTGCCCCAAAAAAAAGAAAAAAAAAACCTCCAAAAATCTGCAGAACTATCTGAATTCATGCAGAGACTGGCCCATCATGCTTAAAACATAAGACATTTGCTGGAATTTGGCAGGCCAACAAAACAAACACAAGTCTGGCAGAAGTAGCCCACTTGAGAGAACAAGGAATAAAAAATGATTGCTCTTTCTGGTAGAGGTGGGGAGAGGAAGGGTTATTGGATGTGAATTTTGGAACTGACCCATGCATTAGGGTAAAAATGAAAACATTTGGAGATATGAAATGAAACACATCGAAATACATAAGAGAAATACATGCTCAAGTCAAATTGTATTCTATTAAGTGAAAATGCTACTCCCATCTGGCCCAGTGATGGAGAGACGCCTATATATCTAGTTAAGATTCATACTTCAGAATAACAGAGAATCAAGTGATTGAGATACATGTTACTAAAAGTTCCTTTCCTCGAATTAATCTATTCAAAAGGCAGTGTAAGAAAGAATCTACCCAGCAGTGCACACAGCATAAATCTGTGTATTTTGCAACTTAAGAAAGGTCAAAAATTAAACCTAAAACTTTAAAACTTATGAATTTGCTAAAGGTCAATATTATTAGATTCTTCAAAAATCTATGCTGGATATCCCAGAAATACTGTCTCTATCACATTGTTTCAAGAAAAAAATAGAGGGAAGAGAAAAAAAAATAAAATCCATTTCAGCAAGCAAAAGTCCCAAAGGAAAAAATACTAAAAAGAGTGAGAAATTTTTAATGCTACATGGAACAGAATATCAAGTGAAATATTTCAACAATGGAAAAGGGTTATTTTTAATTGAAAGAAATTACCAACCACTAGGCAAGTCACAAAACAGCATCAGAAAAGACAGTCAAAGGAGGTGCATTAAAGGTGACTGACCAAAGCATTACAAAGCCATGCAGTGTTGCTGTGTGGCCAAAAAAATAATCCTGAATATTTGGCATACATAATCACAGCAAGTGCCAACCTGGACAGATGAAGCTAATAACATGATGAAAGAAAAGGCTGATTATCTCTGCCAGTCTCCTGTGTGCCTTGTATTGTCACAGAAATGACAGGGGTATTATAATAAATATAATTTCTTTTATTATATTAAAATAAACAAACAAACAAAAAATCCATAAAACCAACCAAACCAACTCACCCAAAGATCCCAGTGTTCTTTCTATACCATCAGGACCTGGAAGAAAACAGGACTCCACATATTTGAAACAGAAAAAATGCCCTAACAAAAGTCTCTCTCGGAAGCCTTCTGCTCACATTGACCTCAATCATTAGCTCATATCGGGGAAATCACAAAGTGTGCATGTTCCTAATTTTTTTTATTAGTATTTTTTTTAATTACTTCCTGCCCATGGAAGCTCATAGAAATACTACTACTAATATGTTGTTTGCTGTGATTAGAATGATGCATAATTGTATTAATTTAATGTTGCTTACTACAGAGAGTTTTCATATTTTGTATCTAATGGAAACAATGCTATACAATTTTAGGCCCTTTTATACTCTATATTGCAGCAAAATTACTGCATACGAACGTCAGTTCTCCATGCTGGAAGCATTGGATACAAACACTTGAAAAGGAAACAAAAGCAGAAATTCAGTCTAGACTCTAGTCTATGATTATCTGGAGGCTAGAGAAATACACATTTTGGCTTGAACTAATAACTGACTGGAAACAAAGCATTAGGATGGCTGGTGATAGGGACTTTCACTGGCATTGCTCTGTAAAGAAACTCTTGCATAAGCATAAGGGTGGTTTTAGCTAGTGCACATTGTTAGACTGAGCAAATGAACACAGAAGTTACACATCTCTGAAGTAAAACGTGGAATTAAACAACACTCAAGTGGCTGATTTGTAAATAAATATATGCAAGTATTTAAGACCTTGCAAACTGCTGAGAAAACTAGGGACACAAAACACTTGGTGGCAGGGCCAAGGAATGCTCTTTCAGCCTGCCAACGGATGCTCAGTAAATGCTCAACACACAAAGGCAGCAGCTGTCTCTTCTTGCGACCAATGCCCTGGCGGACCCTTTTCTACTCTGCACTGATGCTAAACTAGCAATTTTGCAGTCTGTGTCTCTTATTCTTCCATCTCCAACTTCCAAGTTCCTTCTGGGCTATCAAACAAGACCCTTCTGTGGAACCAACTGAGATCTGGACAGAGCTGATTAAGCTCCAACAGCTAAAACCTTGATAAAGGCAGAATAGTAGTAATAGAGCTGGGAATGGTCACAATAAAAGCTACTAACTTATGAGCATTGCGGAAATATTCCAAGAGGAAAGCAATTACCATGTTGTAATAGAGCCCACATCCATCTCCTTATCCCCCCTGCAGCGCTACCGACTGGGGCAGGA
>NW_009695656.1:559-774 GCF_000703405.1 Apaloderma vittatum | reverse complement strand
CCCCTAACATTCTGTGATTCTGTGATTCAGTCTTCCTTAGAATCTTTAGGGTTCTCCTTCCAGGAAAACAAAGACTGATTTGATGAAAACAATCAAGAGATTGAGGAATTGTTTACATAGAAGAGAAATGCTCACCAAGCACACCTTGCTCAGCCATCTTGCCATATAAGAAAAGCAGCTTTTGTCTTTGTCTTGCATGCAGGAAGCTCCACCAG
>NW_009695656.1:0-528 GCF_000703405.1 Apaloderma vittatum | reverse complement strand
TAGCAGAAAAGACTCAACTATGTGCTGATTCAGGTGACCACAGAGGATTCTATGAGGCTCTGAAAGCAATGTATGGATCCACACACCACGTTCAACGCCAGCTGCTAAGCGCAGACGGCCAAATGCTATTCACAGATAAAGCCTCCATCTTGAATCAACCGTCTGAACATTTCCAGATTCTCCTCAGTGTCAAGTGTGTAGTTCAAGGCCCAGCAATTCGGCACATTACACAGTGAAAAACGAATTGGATATAGCCCCTACTATGGGAGAGACTCTCAAGGCCATACAGCAGGTGAAAACTGGCAAGGCAGCTAGGATTGATGGAATCCCACCTGAAGTGAGGCCAGGCACTCCATGCTAAATTGCATGAGTTCATTGTGTGTTGCTGGGAAAAATGCGAACTACCAGCAGATCTCCGTGATGCAGTCATTGTCACCCTGTACAAGAAGAAAGGAGAAAAATCAGAGTGTTCAGATCACCGAGGTATTACTTTGCTCCCTATTGCTGGTAAAATCCTTGCAAGAATAC
>NW_009695655.1:0-36946 GCF_000703405.1 Apaloderma vittatum | reverse complement strand
CCCTTCAGCAAGACATAATTATTTACCTCTTTCTTGAGCATGTCAGGGATGGACAAGGTGCTACACATTGTTTTGTCAAATTAATAGATGCAGGCAGTGGATAGATGCTTCATCTGTGCTATCGTGCTGGGAAAATCAAGGCATGTCCATTCAAGGTATGTCCATTTCCTTAGGGCAGCCAGGTTCAGTTTTACTACTGAATTTTGTTCACCTCCTGCATTCCCTGCACTCAAGGCAGAGAACACAATGTTCCTCTCTGAGGCTTTACTGATCACTGGGCTGGCAGAGCAGGTGGAAGATGATTATCCCACACTTTCATGCCAGTGTCCCAACAGGTGTTGGCTTTTCCAAGCAAGTCTAAGTGGATTCCTTCCGGCCTGGCTAATCAGTTGCAAGGATCTGGGATTCTTGCTCAGGGCTCCTCTTCCTTGCTGGGCGTGGGGCACAAGCAAAGAACTACAGCAAGGGTGAAAACATGCCTCCTGCTGTTGCAGGGCTGTTGCAGAGAGCAGTGAACAGCCCTACAGACAGTGCTGCTGCAAGATACTCCGACTCATAGCTGGCACAGCAGCGCCCAGAGCAGGAGCAGCTCTCCCACTGCACACATGCATGGGTGCTAACCGTAACTGCGGCTGCTTCCCAGGCTCTCAGGGCCAGAGTGATATTTGCTGCTGGGAATCCTCCAAATAGTAGGAGAGAAGTCTACAAAAAACAGGGCTCCACCTTCAGGGTGGTAAGCAAATGGTAAAAATTCCCAGGAGCAAGGGCATATATGGTAAACCCACAGTGAGATACAGCCTAGAAATCTTGGCCACATGCTGCAGAAAGAGGAAATCCCAGGTCTGACCAGGAAACAGAGACCGGCTGTCAGAATGGGGAGAATTCCCTCCCTACACCTGCATGGGCTTCTATTGTATTTGCAGGGAAAGAGAAAACTGCACCTGAGTTTCTACCAGCAGTTCCTAAAGACACTATCAGCAAAGGCAGGAAAGAAAGAGAAGGGCAGGGGGCAACAGTGTGAGCTTGTATGGGCACTGGAATACTGATAGTCATATCACTGCCCACCTCTGACCACCCAGCCTTTTGCTGAGCTCTGAGCTTGCCTCTTTTTGTCTCTTGCAGAGCTCCACCGCCACGAGAGCATCCAAGAGAAGAACGTGAAAGAAGCCAAAACAAAGTGCAGAACCATTGCATCCCTGCTGACAGATGCACCCAACCCCCACTCCAAGGGGGTGCTGATGTTCAAGAAGCGCAGGCAGAGGGCTAAGAAGTACACATTGGTAAGCTTTGGGAGTGTTGATGAAGACCGCTCCTACGAGGAGGAAGACGGAGTTTTTCCAACTAGTGAGTCTGAATTTGATGAGGAAGGTTTCTCTGATGCCCGAAGCCTAACTAATCACTCAGACTGGGACAACTCTTACCTGGACATTGAAAAATCCAAGTCTGACTCTGAACAGAAAGAAGAGAAGCAAACAGGTTTGACTGAGACCTCTGGTAAAGGAGCACGATTATTTGAGCAGCAGAGGGAACGCGCTGGGAAGTACACAGTCGAGAAAGCCCCGGTGCAGAAGAGCCCCCAGCTTAGCCCAGCTGCCCAAACACAGCAGGGCACGGTGAACGGAGATATGCCTGTCCCACAGAAGGCAGAGAGTGTGCCCCTCAGCACCCACCTGGAAGGTGAGCAAGTGCCCAGCAAGCAGCCGGCCACCCTCCCCACTCAGGTCCTGGCTCCCTCTAGCCCCATTTTCTACCCACCTCCTCCAAGCACTCCCGACCCCTTCTCTGCCAGCTCAACAAGCATGTTCAACAGGTCTGCACGGCCCTTTACTCCTGGCTTGTCTGGCCAACGCCCAGCAACATCCTCTGTCATCTTTAGGCCATCTGCACCCAAAAAATCTAGTGAAAGTCTGAGTGGGCAAAGCACAGTGGTTCCCCCTTTCTCACCTCTGGCTCCAGGAACACCTACCAGCGCACCAGTGCCAACACACCGCGGTCCAGTCAGCTCCTCCACATCTCTGTATATTCCTGCACCAGGAAGGCCGACACCAGCACTGGAGTCACAGCCAAGAGGCGAAGGAAGTGCTCCAGAGACTAAGCCTTCTGCCAACGCTGCCCGTACATCCACTACCTCTATCTTTCTGTCAGCTCCCTCAAAGCCAGGAGGAGACGTGGCCTCCACAGCATCCCAGCCACGAGTCCCTGGAACAGCCTCTTCTTCTTTGTATATTAGTCCAGCACCATCACAGCACATGACAAGCAGTTCCCCCGTGCCAAAGCAGCCTTCTCCTGCTGTCTCACCAGCAGTGCCGCGACCTCCCTCTGAGCCTTTAACCTCCAGGGAGCAGAGAATTGCTGTGCCAGCTCCCCGCACAGGCATCCTGCAGGAGGCTCGCCGACGGGGCAACAAGAAACCCATGTTCAGTAAGATTGAGGAGAAGAAGAAGAATTCACCCAACCCGGAGCTCCTGTCTCTGGTGCAGAACCTGGATGAGAAGCCGAAAGGTGACCACCCTGGGGCAGGCTTTGAGTCTGGGCCTGAGGAGGACTTCCTCAGCCTGGGAGCTGAGGCCTGCAACTTCATGCAGTCCTCTGGCCGCAAATTCAAGACCCCCCCTCCAGTGGCTCCTAAGCCTCAGCAGCAAGATGCTGGACTGGTAAATGGGGCTCAGGACATGCCTCAGCTTAAAGGCAAGGGGGCAGAGCTCTTTGCCAAACGCCAGAGCCGCATGGACAAATTTGTGGTGCAGACAACACCGAAGCTGGAGTCCAAGCCCAGGACCCCTTCTCCTTCCCCTTCTCTACCCTCGTCCTGGAAATATTCACCCAACATCCGGGCTCCCCCTCCAATAGCTTACAACCCGATGCATTCTCCTTTCTATCCCCTGGCAGCCACCAAATCTCAGGCTAGCAAAGCAGAGAGCAAAGTGAAAAAGGCACCCGGCCAGAAATCAGGGATCAAGGTCATTGATTTGATGCGCCACCAGCCCTATCAATTAAAGTCAGCCATGTTCTGTTTTGGGGATCCCCCAAGTTCCAGCATTCAGGAGTCTCCTGGCCAGCCAGCGCTTCAGGCTAGCTTGTCCTTCACAGCAGCCAAGCAGGTCCCTGTGAAAACGACCAAGACCCAGGAGATTCGCCGCTTCTCCACTCCAGCTCCCATGCCGGCCTCAAGCAGCCTGGCACCCACCGTGCTTATGCCCCGCTCGGCCACCACGTTGGATGAGCCAGTGTGGAGAACAGAAATGGCCTCTTCTGCCCCTGCTACACCAGCACCCTTCCAGGTGGAGCTCAGCCAGTCCCCTAAACCATACCAGAGCTCTCCAGAGCCTGGTCAGGCAGGCCAGGCACCCTCTCCAAATCCAGTCTCAGGCTCTCGGTTCCAGGTGGCCAGGCCCAAATTCTCAGCAGCGAGAACTGGGATGCAGGCCAATGTGTGGAGGCCGAGCTTTGGGCACCACTGAGGCAGGCACCCCTCCCATCCCATCTGTGGCCCTGCAGAAATAGTGCTCATTTTGTCTTTCGTGTCAGCTCGGTACATTGGGATGAGTGACACAAAAAGAAGAAAAGAGAAAAAAAATTACTCCTCTTCTGCACCACCCTCTCCCCTAGCCTCCCCTTGGTCTCACTTGGGCAGCTTCATGGCAAGGCTTACTGGCTGTGGCTACAGCAGGAGGAAGAATATGGAGAGATGGCACATGTGTGGTACACAGAGACTGGGAACTTGCATGCAGCAACAAAACCCACTTCTTGATAGGGTGAAAGACAAGGGTTGTCTCACCTGAGGACATGTAGGCAGTAGTGGTTTTCCTTTCCCAACGGCTTTGGAGTTACCCCTGAACAGAGGGAGACTGAGGGGCAAGACCTTTCCAGGAAGAAAAGGTCAGAGGTGGGATTACAGTACAGAAGTCCCGGCTTCCCCCACAGATTGCTTTTATCTGAGCCTGTCAGTCTGTACACACACACCAGGGGTGCACACACATGCGCACACATGCACACAGCAGCGCTCAGCAGGGAGTGGAAGTAGAAGGGGGGCTTCGCCTTGGACACTTCTCCCAGACTCCCCTCCAGAGGGGCATGGAAGGAGGTGAGAGAGCAGAGTGTGAGGAGGTGTTTGCACAAGCACGAGAGTGGCCGTATGTGCCCGTTCCTCCAGTCACCAGGGTTACGAGTAAAAGGAAGAGTCATCCTAGCTGGTGCCAAACACGGCTATGAGGTCTGGGAGCAGTTTGCCAAAGAGAGACATTCAATGGACGTGGTGGGGCTGCTACAAGCTGGAGGAATCACAGAAGGAAGTATCAATTTTTGAGGATACACAAAGTCAAAGATAAGCTCAGACAGTGGCTAGCTGGTGCAAGGAAGGGCCTGCAGCACTAGTCCCACTGGAACAGGATACAGATGCCGTAAGTACAAAGGAAGATTGTCTGGGAGAAGGTACAGTTGGCTTTAAAAGGAGTTGGGATTGAATATGCATTTGCACATCACCGTTTTGTTTAGTTCAGGACAGACGCGTGTTTAGTTTGGAAATGAGTCATGACATAAACCTTGCTGAAAACTGTGTGATGAGCTAGAAAATGGAGTCCCTTTACAGATGCTCTCAGTATGGCAGTGGAGGACAGGGAAACAGAAAGTCACAAGTAGCATTTCATACTAAATGTTTTAAGTATCCTTGGGGTCTATTTGGTAAAACCAGAAGTTCTCTGAGAGTCCCTGAGGATCTGCACTCACATGCACATATAGATCTCAGTTTGCTGGTGATGCTGGGGAAACAGGACTGGTTATTGCTTGAATGTCTCAGGCTGGCCTCAGACTTGATCCCCACACTAGAGGCATACAAGAAGAAAGCATTCCCTTTCTCAAGGAAGAACTCAGGATATTAGTAGGGACTGTGCCTGTGTGCGTGCATGTCACCTGTGCTCCCATTTGCACACACCTCTGCCGTTTGCTTTCCGCCCGTGCTCCTTCTTTTGCAGCAGCAATTTTCACAGTGTGATCCCACAAGCACACCAAGAAAGCATTGCTCCTGAAGAACTGGCTTCCAAACACAGCACATGCCCCAGCTGCAAGGAAGGGGCCTGCCCCCTCTTCCTGGGCAGAGGTTGCCCAGCCTTTTGCTGGACCCTCAGGAATGAGTACTGGAGGCAGGATGAGGGTCCCATAGCCCTGCTTGAGACACGTCTCCATCTCGTTGGACTTGCTCCTCTCCTTCAAGCTGCAGCTGTTCTCTGACTGGACTGAGCACAAACTTTGGATGTACAAAACTGTAGGTTCTGGGGAGAAAAAAAAGAGTGCAAACAGGGCTGATCCCAAATCTGTAAGCAGTGCAGCTAGTGTGGTTTCACATTAAGTCCAAGCCAACCTTCCTTCACGCAGCTGGAGTTTACTATGTGTAGCCCTTTTCACAAAAGCTGGGGGCTCTGCTTTTTCTTAGAGGGTCTACAGTGCTGCTCTGTGATCACCTGGAAATTTTGCATGTGTGGTCTCCCACAAATCAAAAAGAGGGCTAGAAAACCTAGCTAGCAGCTCTAGTCCTGGACAACGTCTTGAGAGGGAGAGAATGAGAGAAATGTAATATATAATCCTGCCTTTGAATCCTTCGTATGCTGATTGGACTTGTTCTCCAGGCCTGTGTTTGCAGTGCATGTTCCTAGGGGCCCTGAAACGTAGGATGAGCATGGTGGGGAGAGAGGAGGACAGCACTTACACCTCACTTGGCAGACTATCAGCCAGAGGAGAGGATGTAGAAAAAACGTTTGAGTTAATGAGCAAAGCGGTGGCTGAGCTAGAAGAGGTGCTGCACCTGGTTGTCTGACACAGAAGCAGCCAACCTGAACTGATGAGGTGATGGCATGTGTTCCTGGAAAGCCCCAGAGGGGACATCTTAGGACAAGTCATCACCACAGAGTTAATTCAGATCACTGGAATCCACTTAGCTCTGGTGAAGGGGTGCAGCCATGCTACAAAGCCTAACTTGGATGACTGCTTTCTCACTCATCCTCTGCTGCATTGCATTGCCAGCGTTTCCAGAAAAAAAGTGTGCTGTAGCCAGCTGAATCTCCATGATTCTTCCCAAACGTGGAAGGATTCGTCTTCTATTTTTTCTAGGAAAACTGTGGGAAGGAAGTCAAGGACTAGCGGTGCTCAAAAAGCTTTATCTCTAGTCTCCTTGTGGAGAGCTGTCTGTCCCTGGCTAGTGGTTTTAGCCACTAGCCTTGGACAGACAAGGTAGCCTAGGTTGAAAGCATTACTGAACTCAGGTGTAGACAGGAGTTGTGTGGACCAGAGAAAGGGTGCTCAAGATAATTCTGCAGTGAAGAAATAACCTCAGAAAGTCTGAATCTTACTCCAGTGTCCCTTTCCCTCAGGCATCTAAAGGTAAGAGCATCTTGTTACTGGAAAAAATGAGAGGTTTGGTCTTAGCATGTAAGAGAGGTTGCATGTGGTTAGTAGTTCCATGGTCCCACTCCACATTTCTGGGAGACACTGATGCAAGCCAAGGCGTGATGGCCAAATATTGTTGAATGTTAGATGTCAGGACCCAAGTAAGTGGAATAACTGCATATGGCCTGTCACTTCTGATAACATAATGGGCAGGAGATGAAAAAACATGTGGTCCGATTGGAGAATGAATATTAAACATAAAAGCACGGAAAAACCCCAGGAGGCTGGGGATCCTGCATTTCATTTCTAACATCCATGCTTCAAAGCTACGTTTAGGAGCAAAGCCCAAGGATTTTGATAGATCTCAGCCACTCCAGACCTTTTCTGTCTTATGCTGACACAGGACTAGATCTGCAGAAGCAGAGGTTGTTGCAGATGAGGCCTACAGTGCTTGTGACGTATCCCAAATAACGCCTGTGGCTGCAAGTAGCATGAGATGAAAAGTAATACTGAGATGCATCTGCTAAGCTAAGGAAGAAACCCACACTACTGCTGGCTTCAAGCAACTCTGCTATGTCTGCTCATGAAAAAACTGTGCCTGGCCTGTTAGAAAGGTCACAGGTGAGGTTACAAGGAATACTTTTGAAGCACGTAAGCTTGTCTCCAAATTTCTAATTCCTCAGCTGTTGAACAAGCACAGATATAAACCCTTTGAGAAATTTTAGCTCCCACCTGCTAAGTTATAAGCTGCAGTGGTAGGCCAAACCCTAGCATCCCCTTGTTAAGCATTTGAAGATGTCTGCACAGGCGCTGATTTAAAACTGCCCATCATCCCTCCTCTCTAGCATGCTGCAGGTTACTCATTGCAACTAAGGCGATTCTGGGGATTTATTTTTGCTTCAGAAGTATCAGTTCTTTCCCTCTGAATATATGGGAACACTTGCCAGAGATAACCTCAAGATCCTGCAGCAGCTGAGAGAAAGAATCTCGGAAGAGACTGGTGTGATGAGGAGTTACTGATCACCAGACATGAAGCACAGTGCAACCCATGGTTGTCCCTTGGAAAGAATGTGCTCCTTTTCTGCTATAATATCCAGCAGCCCTTACCAGACCCTCTTCCTAGAAGAGACTTGTCAGAGCTCTGAAAATAGGAGCCCAGCAGCAGTGCTCTGTCTGGTGGAAGACGTGACCCCAGAAGAAGAACAGAGTTGTCATCTTTGTTTAGGGAAATACTTTTTTTCCTCTTCTGTTTTGTCTTCCCCCCCCTTCCCCCCACTGCAATTTACAGTCACTTTCTATTTGTTTGTGCAGAAGAATAAACTTGTGATATGCACTTTACATGTGGCATTTTGTCACCTTCTTTGCCTGGCAGTTCCTGGAGGAACTGCTACGTGTACAGCACATGCAGTTAGCGCTGCCAACAAGCTACTAAGGCCAAGAGAGTATAAGGAGTCCAGCAACAGAATCACCTAAATGGACTTGAAATCCCTATACGTTAAAAAAGCCCCATGCAAGCAAAAACTGAAGTGAGATCCAAAAGTTTGGTACTACAGGCTATAAAACACTCACTTAATGACACGGTGAATACATGTATGGGCCAGCCACAGCTGACTGGCCCCAGCCCTGCCTGTCAGCCTGCTCTAAGCTAAACCCCATCCTCTGCCTGTAAATCTGGTATCAAAGGAAGTTTGTCCGCTCTGATAAATACAAATATAAACTCAGACGGAATGATTCAACTTAATGTTAACTAAGAGATGAGAAAAACAAATGAGCCAGAAAATCAAGTATGTCCCATTGTAACCTAAGACTCCAAGCCTAATCTGGACTCTAACCCTAACCCAGCTCATGTTAAAGTCTGCTCAATTTCTGGGCCCTGTGCTCAGTTTGGGACAAGTGTTAGGAGGTTGCCTTTCCCCCGCGCATGTCATACACAGACAGCAATTTCTCAGCACCACAGGAGACACTGGGGTCAGCTGTAGGATTAGATTGCAGAGCCTGGACACTTGTCCAGGCATCATTTTGTGGATTTTTTTTAATTACGAGGGGTTCTTTGAGCAATAGATGTAGGTCTTGGGACTATCCAGCATATTTCTGATTGATTTGCAAACAGAAAACACACAAAGGGGCAGCGATGTTTGTTGACACCAAACTTGAGCTCCTGTCCAGCCAGAAGCATCGCTCCCAAAGAAATAAGTCTACAGATGCACAGGCTGCAGATTAGGACTGCATCTTGTTTTGCTTAATAAAGCTGACATAGTAGGATTATGAGCTACTCCAGATGGTCTGACACATTGCAGGACAGTTGCTGTGTCCAGGGCTCTGATTAAATTCCCTGTTAACCTCTACAACCTTCTCAAGTGAGAGTCATTTCTTCTCGCAGCAGCGCATGTCAGAAGGAGCCAGACAAACAGACTTGCAAAGGTGGAACGGCAGCCACTCCGGAGGTCAGTGGCCCAAAGCAAAGCCGAAGGATTACTGAACAGCTCTGCAGCAGGCTAGGGATGAACTTGGACTTCAGTGCGCTACTCAGAGGGTAGTTTAAAACCAGGAAACATTAAGGTGCTCAGTGGGGCTATCTACCCTAAACAGTCATACCCGATGGAAGAAAAAGCGTCCATCCAGCAAAGAGCACAGCAGGGCAAGGCTGCGGCACGCAAGGAGACTGAGGGTATTGCCAGGCAGCGCAGGCCTATAGCTCCAACGGCCACTAGATGTTGCCACTGTCCTTCTCTGACTCACCTGGGGTTTGGCATTCGCCTGATGTGGTGTTAAGTCTGGAGGGTTTAAAATCTTAGGAACTCCTTTCTTTCTAATCCATCCTCTTCTGGCGTTCACATATGGTGTTGCTCGGTTCCACATGCCGGAGGAGAAGGCCAGCCTCATACCAGGCAGTTTTGGCAGCGAGAGGCTTTGCTGCAGCTCGGAGGGAATTCCTGGGTGGTAACCGTGTCGGGAACGTAGGCAAACTGGCTGCCCAGCAAGTACCACACCATGGGCATGCCAGCTATTTCAACACACACACCAGCTCCCTGATCAAATCCTCCGTATTTCTGTCCCAGTCCCACATCTCATCGTGCATTAAGCCCACTCAGTAGCAGGAGAGAGTCTGGCATTAACTGTTTCTCCTGTCGTGGTGCTACAAACTACTGACAATTCTTCCTGATGTCTGTGTAAATGTGGAATAAATTAAGAATATATGCAGTATTTTAAAATAACAAATATTATATATGATGCATTTAAAAATAAAAATCAACCATAATAAAAAAGCCAAATCAAGGGGTTTGCAACATTTTTTCAGAACAGATTGAATCATTTTGAAATGTGTGGCTTATGAATACTTTCAGTACAGATCAGTCCAGAGCTCCAGGGCAATAGGGGCGCAAGGTCAAGGCTTAATTCTCTGTCTTTGGAAAATTAAAATGGTGAAAGCTATTTGCCAGACTGATGCTGTCTGGCAGACTTTCCCATGATCAAAACGTGCTCAGGAGACAGCCCTGCTGCTGATGCTTGTCTTAGCTACGCTTGTCTATCTAGCACTCTGTAATGAGGCAGATCTCACCTGCTGCTCTGGACGTGATTTTGCAGACATCAACAATTTTAAGTTAGATCATTTGAAATCAGGTGCACAAGAATGCAGTGCAAAAATAAATTAATTCTGAAGATACAAGTCAGAGAAAGTCTTGTGCAGACTGTTCCTAAGGCCACTTAAGCAAGGGATGTAATTGGAAAGAGGGAAGTGGTCACAGTAAGATACAGACAGTTCCCTGTATGATTAAAAACTCCTCCCTGAAGCGCGTAATGGTCCTACAGACAGCACATGACTTAAGTGGAAACTCCATGTATTCAGGGATTGAATTTAGCCACCAAACCTCACCACATTCCAAGTAAACCCCCATGCATCCCAAACCAAAACTAAAACAACTCATCAAGCAAGGCTTGTAGTAATTTAAGACCCTGAGCACTGAGTAGCATGAGTCGGTAAGATAACAGTAAGATCACTACATAACTTCTTATCTATGCTGAGAGAATCACATTACTTATGGTAGAGATATCAGATTGGTACAGTATTTCCAGTGGAAAAAGCCACCAAGCTGCTGATCCTGGCACCATGGCAGTGCACAAGTGGTCTCTGCTAGATCCACCATCGACATTTCTAGACTAGTGAACTAGTTGCTATCTCTCAGGAGAAACTGTGCATAGGGAGGAGAAAGCAGCAGGATTTAGTTCTCAGTCCATGACAGAAAATGGAGACATAAGTTTATTTGAAGGTAGAGTAGGAGGTGAGAATCTCAGTTAAAGATGTGCCTTGGTGCATAAGTGTCACACAGAAGACTGCTTAATCCAAATCACCCTGTAAATCCTGGTGCCATACTAATAGGATAAACTCTCTCACACATTCCTTCTGGGTTCAAAGCACAGTCTCTGTGCAGTGCACTCCAGCTGCACTCCTAGGTCCTGTGTCTCACACAGGGTATGTGTAAATGCATATGCAGATGAAAATAACCCCTAGAGGATCGGGGTTGCAAGGACAGAATGGGACTTCACATAGCACTGAACAAGGGCTATGGATCATTTTTCAGAGTGGAGGTGGCCAAGGTCTCTTCAGAATTTGAGACTGACAACAGCTACAGGCACAACAGCACTGAAAAACTTGGACAAGAGGCTGGTCTAAACTGGAGCTTCTGAGGAGCCTGACGATTGGTCTAGGAACAAAAATACTGCCTACCAGCATCTGCAGAATAAAGGAATCTGTCCATTTGATCCCTTCAGCTTCCAGATACTATTTTTGAGCCTTGGAGAGAGATCCTGCCCAGTTCTCTCCTAGCTTACTTCGTATGCATTCTCAACCTGTCTCATTTCCAGTTCTTCACCATTCTGCCTACTTCTCAGGAGACCTTGACTAGGCATACCAATACTTTGTTCCCATCAGACCACAGTTCCTAGCAGTCTTAGAAGCTAGACTTCAAGGTCTTTGGCCTTGCCCCTAACCCTTGCCCTTGCTCACCTCTTGCCCTTTGGGCTGGGGGTCCACAGCAGAGTCTTGTCTCCTGGACTTGGCTCACCCTGAATTACTGTCGGTGCTTTGTTCCTGGTCCTAACCTCTGGGCCTGCCTGCTCATACCCTGACTGAGATTTTCACACACCATGCTAGGACAAGTCTTCTCTTAATCTCCTTGCTTTTGCTTTTCTCTAGTCTCTTCTGAGATTTGAAAGAGGGTTCACATCTGTTCCCTGCTCACCTTCAATTACCAGCTAACCATGGAGCACTCTCCTCCCTCTCAGTCTGCTCAGCTCCTCCCTCCCTCCAGCTGTCTGCTAGAGCAGCTGTGAACCCCTGGAGTGGGAGGAAGCAGAGGAGCAGCAGGTTATGCTCATGGCAGAGAAGAGCAAACACATACTTCCCTGCTACATCATTTTTTGGAGCTACACCATGCCTCAAAATACAGCTGGTTTCCACATGATATCCATCTGGCACAAACTGTTCCCCTAAGGTGTAATTTGTGCTCAGGAAGGCACAGGAGACAACTGGAGAAATAATACAGCAGCTATAAATTGGCCTGAAAACAGCTGCTGGAAGCAAGGAGAGAGGAGGCAGTTTAGCATCACTCCAGTGACTGCAAGAAGGTGCCATATAGTGGTACTGGTAGCTGCATTTCTGCAGCTATAGTAGTGCCATATAGTTGTAGCTGCATTTGTCAGCTTCTCATCCCATAATACAAATCACATTCATGTCTTAAATGTTCAACAAAATGGAGCTAGAAACTTCTTAAAATTAAGACATAAATGTACCTCATGCCTTTGGGAAAGGAGAGGCTGCTGATTTTAAGCAATATAGTGGCACATTGTGTCTGTCCTCACTAGGGACCCTGCTCTGTGTCATCTCCTTGTGACAGGCGAGAGCTCTCTTGATAAATGGTGTTTAGAATGCAGGGAACTTTATGAGGAAAGCAGCACCTCAAAGAGCACAACTGGACTTCATAGCTGGCACTGGGTGTGCTGGGCAAATGCCCAGCATGGTGCTAAATCAGTCCAAGAGAAAAAAATGTAGTAAAAAAATACTCCTCTTTGTGCAATCTGCAGTGAGCATAGGCTTGGCCAACAGCAAGAGACCTGCTCCTCTGTGACCACCTGCACTTGTGCTGAGTGGGTGTGAAGTGCAGACAGATGGTCAGTAGTAGCTTAAGAGTTACTGCTGTTATATACATGCTGGAGGGTGTAAATACCTTCACCAGGCACGAAGCTCAGTGATGCTGCCCAGAGCAGGCAGTGGGTGTTTGCAGTTCAGTTGTGCACTCCCCTACACCTCTTTGACACTGGCACAGCTCTGGGGATTTCTTCCCAGGTCACTGTCATGGGAGTGTGGGGGCAGGGTCTGGGCTGTCTGGCCCCCACAAATCATTTTAGTATCTGCTGGGCTCAAAGAAGGAGGCAGCGCTCTTGGATAGTGGAAAGCTTACAGCACACTGTTACAGTAGATATGAATGAGGGAAACAAGAGCTGTGCTACAGATCCAATGTGAGGGGTACCTAGTGGTTATATGGATGCAAGCAACAGAAAAACAGGAAGCGTTAGGCCAGGCGAATGCCATGCACACCCTGACTCCAAGCAGGCTATAAAAGTTGATAATTGCCCATAGGTATGTTAAAGCACTCTTATACAGGAGGTTAATGCTTTGTGCTTTCAACCCACTTGTCACACAGGGAAGTTTTATAGGCATTTGGTGCAGGTAAAACCAACTGAAAAATCTAGGAAAAAAAGGAAAGTTGCTGTCTTCTGATGTTCCTTTGCATCAACATTGCGTGCAATTCTCTGTGCAGATGTTTTTCTACTACAATTGCAGCTGTGTTTGGGGGGTGTTTTGCCCCACTAAACTCCAGGTTTATTCAGTGGACAACTTTATTTTGATCCAAAGTGAAACAGGAAGACAATGTGTTTCTGTGTAGGATTTCCGCTTTACACAGAAGCTGAAAGGTATGTGCATCCTTGAGCAATCCAGTAAAAGGAGCTATGCTCCCTTCATCCTAGAACCAGAACCCAACTGTGTATGGGGGGAAAACCACGGAGAGTCACCTCACACTGATCAGAAGCTGAAGAAGGGGAGTTATTTGCATGTACAAAATCATACCAAATGCAGGCAATCAAACCTATTTCTGTCATGAATTGTGAAATTAACTTCCTTGCTGTTTGATTCTGCTGTGTTTCTCATACATATTGCACAGCTTCTTCCTAGAACTCTGTCAATAGCTTTCTCGACTTTGTGGTTTTCCTACTACTTCTTGCTTCACATATACAATTATTTTTCTTCTGTGCTTCCTGATGTATTGTCTGAATGCCTGGCATTTTAGGAATTATGTATGAGAGCCTAGAGAACACTGGGCTGAAGATGGAGTGAGGAGAAGGCAAGAAGGAGGGTGTAAAACAGAGCAAGACCGAGGAGAGCTTTTGAGGCATTACTGACAAACAGGATATTGAGAAGGTTTTATGGATTACATTAAAATGCAATAGGAGGAGGAAGCCGAAGGGCACGTTTATCCGAACAGAGAGGAGGAAGAAGTGAGGCACCTGTGGAGCGCTTGGTCTTCCCGGGAACTGAGGTGGTGACTGCAGGAGGCCTGAGGAGCAACCTTTTCCTTTCGCCTCTCCTCGGGCTGGTGGCGGTGCTATCTGAGACTCTGCCCTCCGGGCTGTTGGCTATTAATAACTAACTGCAGGATGCCTGTGCGAGCAGCCTTCAGGAGTCAAATTCACAGCACTTCGCATCAGCACTTTGTGCTGGGCAGAGCTTGCCTGCACCCAGGCACCCCGGGTGTGCGGGGCTGCCGGACAAGCCTCCCCAGCAGCACCCAGAGACGGGCTGGGACGAAGCAGCCCACTGACGAGCTCTGGGGCGGGCACGGGAGCTGGTCTGAGCCTGGCACTGCAAGCCTGAGGTGAGTTGACTGGGCAGCAAAATAGTTTAGAGAAGGTCTGGAGAGGGTAAAGACTGGTTTGGTTTGCAGCAAAACCAAGGAAATTACTGCTGCCAAGACTGATGCAGAAAAAGACAGAGGAATTGAACCAAGGGACAGAGCTCAGGGGAGAATGGATAACTTTCAGCCTGGCTTTATGTACGGGATAGTGGGGAGGATGGGGACTGAGGCTCCAGCAGCTTTCCCGTGGTGGGGTGGCTGAAAGAACAGTAGTCCCATTGTAGCTGTGGACCCTGTCCGTAGCAAAAGAGTGCTGCCCCTTCCCTTACACGAGACAAATTGCATGCACAGGTTTTACACTCTTCAGTCCTGCTGGGTTAGCAAAGGAGGGCAGTGGAATGGGATGTACTTGCCCTCATTGCTCCTTGGGAATGGGTGTGCTAGTGGAGCATAGCTCCCCACCAGGGCCAGCGCTTGCTGCCTTCCCCCAGGGAGTCCACGTTTGGGGCATACAGATGATTTCCCTCTTTTTTGCCAGTTTTATGATCCATCAAATGGGCCATAACCTCCCACCCACCCTGTCTCCTGGCAGCATTGCCCCTTTCCTGTCAAACAGGGCCTGCTTCTTTTATATAGCCAAGCAGATGTCTGGCTGCTTGAGGAGAATGTGCAGTGCATGCTTTATGGCAGCACCTGCTCACGCTTGCTTTGAGTATACGCCAGGATGGGCTCTTTTGAGGCTGCAACTCAGTAAAAAGAAAAGCTTGGAAATATGGGTGAAGATCTAACCCAAGAGAGTATCTGTCAATGTGATCCAAGCTGATTTGCTATGGCTGGGCTTCTTTTAGCAGTTACCATCACCTCATCATATGGAAATCAAGTTGCAAAATACATAGGAGATAAAAATGTCTGCTCAGGTTTTTTATGAATTGTCTTGTCATGTGTTGTATTGTATTAGATGAGGATCTGTCCCCCTTCATGCTGTTGTTTGGGCATAGGTAGTGTTAAAGTGAATGCAAAACACCTGCCCTACTTAACATTACGTGTGATAAGCCCCAAGACGGACTCTGAGAAGCTGCCTGAAGTGGAATTACCGATTTCTCCTAATTTTCTCTGACTTTGCAGTCCAGATCTCTCATCCCATCTGGCGACAGAGATAGGGAACACTGTACCAGAAGGTGTCTTCCCCTTCCCCTCCTCCATCACCCAAAGTGAGATAAGATCAATACGTAAGATACAGGTGCAAGTGACTTCAAACAAACTGGGTGAACAACTTTAACAAGCTTGCCTGCGCCTTCCTCCTCCAGCCCTTCTGTAACACACCAGTAGCAGTCATAAAAGACAGAATTACTTAAGGATTTTTTTGTTTGTTTGTTTTTTTAACCCAGAACTTGCAGTCTAGTGGTTTTCTGAATACCTATTCCAATTTTAATAGGTCTATCTAAATATTCAGACCAAACTTGCACGTTATTCAAACTGCTCCCAAGTAACCTATGGACAAACTCAAAATCTTTATACAAAAATATCCAATGATAACTTCATGCTATTACAATATCATATGATAGAGGAAATTTTCAAACTGACATTCTGTTACGGCAGCACAAGACGGTAACAGAGTACCACTTTGGCACACGTGGGTGCTGGGAGACTGCCACGTTGCAGTTAAAATGCCTATTTTGGATGACAGTGCTACATGGCACCTTGGCAATGCTTCTGCTGTGGTCGGCTGCCGTATTTTGTGTCATAATGCGAAGTCTCCAGAGAACACCCCAATCACCTGTTGCTGATATTCTGTGGGGGATGATACCATTCACTACCTCCTTCATGTGGAAGGGATAGAAAAGAATCTGTGTGAGAAATGAAGGCTGTATATCTCTTAACTGTAAACGGTAATTAAAGGAAATATTTTTCCAGCGTTTCATTCTCCATTTCCTTGTGTGTTTAGAGCAAAGCAGAGAACCCTTTGTGGGAATGCCCCTTGCAGGGACTCCTGCTCCTCTTAAAAGGAAAAAATCCACTAAACCCATTGGGAAGCTGACACACGAAGGTAAGATATGCAAAACGGCACATGTGAGAATTCTTTGGCTTTCAACTTGAATTTCAGCCTTTAAAATTTCACACCCTCTCTGACTGAACTCTCAGGACAAGACATGCAGTGAACATACCAGGAGGCAGAACCACAAATATTACTAAAGTTCAGCCTTCAACCACATTACATTTTCTAATTTACTGTTCAAAAGCACTGCATGCACGCTCAGGTCAAATGTTGACCTACATTATATTTTATAAATCCGTATTTTCCTGCAGCATTAATATGGATGTACATTGGTGTGAATGGAAAGAGAACATGATCTTTTATGGGTATCAATTTTGCAGTGCCTAGTTATATTGCACATTGTTCTCACTCTCATAACCTTTGTCTCTAATTTGCTTTTCATCTATGTGAGAGAATTCCTTCAAAGGCAGCATTCATTAGTTGAAAAGTCAAAGTGTCTTAGCGGGTGTAATACAGCAGGAAGAATATAACCTGGGACACGTTTCTTTCTACAGAATACCTGTGTGTTGGGTAGGGTGACTTTTAATTAACTATGATATCCTCATCTTCTCTTTACTTTTGACAGCATGGGGAAGGTTTGTAGAGGTTATGAAAAGTCATAATTCAGTACCTCCAGAAAGGGATGTAGAAGCTTCTTTGCTAGGCTACAGTTACATATTTTTCTGTTTCTCCCTAATCCTTTATTCAAGTAAACAAGTAAGTAAAAATCCATTTTTCAGGTAAAGGGCATTTCCTCCTGTTCTATGAAATAGTGCTATAGAAAACTGGCTTGCTAAAAAAAAAATAATTATCCAGAGAATGTCTACTAAAATGAATCGGCTTATACCAATTTTGTACCAGTTTAAGGATGGAGATTCATTCTCCGTTGTAAATGAGATGTAGATGTGGATAAATGGTTTAACCTTGCTTAATACAGAAAAAAAAAAAGCCTGCAAAAAGTTGTTTGTTTCTGAATGAAAAGCTTTTACTGCATTTCTGCGAGATTTTTACACTGAAAATATTTGAATCCATTGCTTTGATGGAGAACTGGCAGCACCAAACTATATGGGAAACAACTTACCGAGTAACTAGTGCACTAAGACTTTAAGAGAACTTCAACTACTTTTCCCTTTAATAATTCTCCTTAAAACAAACAAACAAAAAGGTATAACAACACTGAGTCTTGCCAGGGTTTCAGGATAATGTTTAAAACAAAGCCTGGCAGAATTGTTTTTATTTGTTATGCCAGCCCAATCCGAAAAGCTGGCTGCCACTCACCTAATTCCAGAGGAGGGGAACCGAGTACAGGGCAGTAACCAGACAAGGCAGTGGTGCGTTTTGAGGCAGTACTAAGGAGTCCTGCTGTGCTGACTGAGGTGCTTCAAATGCAGGACACGTGCACCCACCTCCACCATTACACAACTCTCCTCTGTGCAGATTTGCCTTGATTGCAATTTAGAGTAAATTCCACTCATATAAATCCAAAGTGTCATCAATGTAAAAATTCGATGCATGGGTTATTTCCTAAAAACTTGATTTAGAAAATAATTTGTCTGCTTTGAAGTCACTATGATTCTGGGAAGCAATGGATAAGGGGCTTGGACCAGAGCACTTCCTAAAGCATCCCATTTTATATGTTTTGTAGTCATGCCACAAGAGGTGTCCAAGCTGAACCTGGGGAAGAAGATCAGCATCCCCAGAGATGTGATGCTAGAAGAGCTCTCCCTCCTCACTAACAAAGGATCCAAGATGTTCAAATTACGTCAGCTGAGGGTGGAGAAGTTCATTTATGAGAATAACCCTGATGCCTTCACCGACAATTCTGTGGTAGGTCGGAGATGATTAAAACTAAAAAGCTGCTTGATACACCCAAGGAAAACAGGAAATGAGTGTGCCCAAGCTCTTCCCTGTCTGTATACGCATGGGCTTGGGGGTATGTACCAGCAAAGAAGTGCAGGAAAAAGACAGAATTATATAAACACACAAGTTTTATTTCCTTTCAACAGCAGCAATAGTTTCCTTTGGCAAATGCTTGGTATGACACAGGCAGAAGCATGAGAAAATTCAGTACTGAGTGACGAGGGAGGACTACGTGGTTGGCAGGTGTTCTGAGCTGCGCAGGGCAGGACTAATTGTTTTTGTACCCACTCCATTTCTTCTTTGCAAGATGGAAACGATCCATCCAGGTCTGACTTCACCTCCAGTAGGTGTGGTTCTATTTTTAGCCTAGGATACGCTTTTGTGCTTCCTGCTGGGTAGAGTTCTCTGCCCATTTCTGCAGGATGTTCCACAAATGAAAATTCAGACAGAAACCTCTAACCTGACACTGCAATATCTTCAGTTTATTTGCTAGAAGCTACATTTGTTTTCTTCTGAAGTATCTTCCTATCAGATATTGTGTATAAGTTCAGATGTTCTTTTTTCCCCTTTCCCATTAGTTAGTACTGTTACTTAATCTTTGAATTTGCTGTTATAAGGTCTTCTGAAGACACTTAAACTTTTACAAATTAAAATCTCC
This sequence comes from Apaloderma vittatum, assembly GCF_000703405.1. NCBI lineage: Eukaryota > Metazoa > Chordata > Aves > Trogoniformes > Trogonidae > Apaloderma > Apaloderma vittatum. Next base: position 18,105 of record NW_009695655.1, on the reverse strand, counting down.
TTTCACATGATTGCCAGCAGTTCAGTAAAACAAATAGAAAATGTTTCAGGTTCATCTGCATTTTGATGTAGCATCTTGTCTTCTGATGGTCTTTAAAATTTATTTGGTGTCATTTTATCCCTTTATGGATCTCTTTTCCAGTCCAAGGTAACTCAAGCAAAATAAAAGAAGCCAAGCTGACAAAAATATTCTGCCAAACAAAACCACACTATTTTTTAGCTCACTGATATTTTCAAAAACAGTAGTAAGTAAATCTTTGTGGTTCACTTCTAAAAATGACAGTTTGGGAAGCAGGATGTGAAAAGATGCCTACAAAAATAGTCACTAGAATTAGAGCAGTAGGTCAGATTACAGATCAGGCGTGACAGACCAGAGATACAGCAAGCATATCTGGTGGTGTTAGCCTTAGGGCAGTTTCTTCATCTCTTTGTGCTCTAGGTAGTTCATCTCTTCAGTGAGTTATCTCCTAGAAAGGATGTGGGGAGTGTTGAACTTTGGACTCTTCAGGTGAAAATCCTAGAGAAATGCAAGCTCTTTTAACAAACAGTCAGCAATCTAGAGTGCCTAAAACATATGAGGGCCAAGTTTATATGTCCAAATCTGCTGCAGTGAGGAGGAGTGAGAAAATAATAACTTGAGGGAATAAAAAACCTGAATATCAAACTTCCAGAAATTCAAAGGCATCGCTTATGGGTGTCCAATAGGAGAAATACACAGCAAATGAGTTGTGACAGACTCAAAACTGGACATGAACAGAGTCCCTCCAAGACTGACATTACAAAGGATGATGAAAATTGCTTCTTTTTTTGGTAGCTGTTTTTCCTGCTTTGTTTATTCATCCACACTTGACTTTCACTCTATACCCTTTCTGCAGTGAATCTCTCACTTTATTCCGTAAGAACACTTCCACTCCCAAGCTCTTTGAGCAAGACTGTACACTTCTGTACTGTGGAGAAATGTATCTGGGGGTAAGACAAGACCCTAACAAGCCTAGTATTTTTCTTTATGGCTTGGCTACATGAGAATAATAGCATGGTCTCCAAACAGCAGCCGGTACTCTGCTTTAAAATCCTCCATGATTCACTTTAAAGGCTATTTTTTCTCCACCTTCATAGTACATATAACAAATCTCCACTAGTTAGTGCAGGAAAACCTTGGTCTGCCCTAGAGCCCTTGCTTGTGGCCAGCTTAGCAGGATCACAAACACAATTGTTACCATTTGCTGGCTGCCGTGTGTGCTCTGTGCAAGGACTCTGCCAGGCTGCATCCACTGCCTCCATGGATAAGTATTCTCACCACCAGAGCCAGCACGAGTTGGCACCTTTGCTGGCAGTCAGAGCAGTGAGAATTAAAACTTGAGTGATCACAGCAACTCAGCCACCCTCTCGGAGAGCTGGTTGCTGTCACGCAGGTAAAGGCCACAGAGCTCTGACCTCACTGATACCTTCTAAACCATCAGGACAGCTCCTGACCTTAGCAGCGAATAATTCTGATCAAAAAGCCCTTTCAATTGCAATCTTTGATTAGTTTTCCATTCCCTTCCTTTCTTACTTCTGGCTCTGCTCAAAGGCAGATGCAGAAAAGAAGGAGGCTTAAACAAAAGGGAACCATGAGAGGAAGATGATGGCAAAGAATATCTACTGCTACTTGCAGTTACTTCCCTCTTCCAGTGAATTGTCATTTCCTTTGCTCCCCAGCCCAAAGAAGTCCTTGTGCCTTTAAGGCTCTGGGACAGTGAAGGGATTTAAAGCTGGCAGTGTGTTTTCTGCTTTTGTATCGTAGATTTCTTAACTGTCTCAGAATATTCTCAGGGTGCACTTAGCAAAGCAGAGCAAGAAAGGTCTGGGATGAGGTATGGATTGTTTCTTTTCCCCAAAAAACATTTAACAGCAAGGTAATGTAATATAAAAACACATAAAGAGAAAGGTTATTAAAAATAAATCCAAACCATTACATGGGGATCCCAGAACAGTCTTTGCTGAAGCCATAAACCATCCACACAAGGGAGAAGATTTCACTAGTCACATGTCATTGATCCACCGTCCTGCTTCTCTCTTCCTCCTTCTCCTCCAGCCAAACAACCACACTGGACAATTAGATCACTCTCCTCACTCTTCGTGGAGAAAACATGTGTATTGTGTGTGCATGAACGTCAGACAGCCCCATGCAAAAGGGAAAACCTGCTTCATGCAAAAGGCAAAACCTGCCTCTGCCACTCTCTGTCACTGCGGCAGCTCCACCCGTCCAGTCAAGGGCAGCTAAACCTGCAGTCGAAAAGGCTGACCATGCCCAACATGAGCCAAATGAAATGCACCACGTACTGCACCGCTGGTTTCAATACTGTGACCCTCAAGTGTACAGCATGAAGGGATGTTTTTAGGAAGGGCTGAGTTTGACACTTTCAGCATACTGATAGCCTGCCAAACAGGGAGAGTTCATGTGACATCCTCCTTCTTTGATGCTGTGCTGGAGAAGCTGGGCTCTGCTCAGCACTGCCTAGCAAATCAGAGGGAGAATTTCTTCTTGTCATCCCAGGCTCTGCCAGCCTGTCACAGGAACCGTGGTTCTTTCCATTTCTCAGAGGGTATTATCAACCTCACTGCAGAGCTGCAAGCTGCAATTTACTACTGACTGAAGACCATGATGAAACCCTATCTTGCTAGGTGCTCTATCATTGTAGCATCTGACCTGCTATAAAAGAAACCACTACATTTATTTTTTAATGGTGAAACTGAACCATAAGGCAGATAAACAAATCACCCCAAATCACAGAGACTGTCTCAGCCTTATCTCTGGGTCTCCTAAATCCCACTTCACTGTTCAGCAATTAATAGATCAGCAGTTCATAGACCTTTCCTCTGTTTCATAATGCAAAATTTGTTTGGTCTCAAACACATCAAGATCACGTGGAACTATGTTTCTTAGCCTTATAGCCCCATTCATTATTGCCATAACTCCTCTCAAGGTCCCACCTCTGCTGTGGGAACCTCTGTGTAAGACCTTCTTGCTGTCATCAGGTGGAAACTGAAAACAAAACCATAGTTAGGGCTTTTGTGTGTTGCTGTTATGTTGCTTTTCTTCCAGTGAGGATCCTTTAAAATTGTCTTTCTGCTAGCTGAAAACTGTGGCCTGATTTGGGTTTATCAGAAGATAGCTTATAGAAAGACTTGATTTGCCTTTTCCCCCTGCCACAGTTTCTGCTTTACTTACCAGATCTTAAATTAAACCATGAGGAAAGTGGAATAACCAATCTCTGAATAGATAGTTATCAGCAGTAGTATCAAAAAAATCCAAACCTACAACAAAACTCCCACCTTGATACTTTCTCAGACTTGCCCACAAGTTAAAATAAATGCAGTTTCCATATCTTGGCAATGCTTGTATGAAAACAAGCTGAACATGTGTTGTCAAGTAATTTCTGCCGGACCTAAGAGGTCTCTTCAGATAAGCTAAGACACCAACTGTGAAACAAAACATAAGAAGTGAAAGGGAGTTAATGATCTGGATTACTGTTCTTCTGGGTAATGGCAGGAGTTACACAGTATCGCTTTTGCTGCGGAACAAGAACTCGGAGGTGGCAGAGGTGGCAGGAAGAAAATGGAAGTGGTTACCTTACCAAAAGTGATGCTTCACAGCAGACAGAACACACAACCAACCTGCCTCAGAGATCTTACATGTTAAACAGCCAGCCATGACACAGTGTGTGAAGGAAAGCGTAAGGACGGAGGAACAGAGATGTTACCATGCAGCTGCTTGGTGTAACGCACAAGCATACTCTTACAGCTCTGTTGGCCTCTTCCTGTACTTAGAAGAATGCCAGTCAAGATCACTGGAGGTAAGGTTAAAGGGAAAATCTTAGGAAAAGCATTCTTTGTAGTAAGTCTGTTCTGCAGGGAATATTAAACCTCTTGAGCAAACGTTACAGGATAATAGCAAGCTGAGATGTGAGAGAGTCTTGGGTTATGACCTAAGTGGGGGGAGCCAGCTGAGAAGTAACTTTTCTAACAGAACGAGCCTTTCTGTGGTGGAGTTGGACTGGTGAAGAAGACATAGAGGTCCCAGCTATACCCAAAGCTGTAAAAGAGTGAACATGAAGTCTGATGCCTTCTTACTCAAGAAGTGACCGGTGTGAATACAGCAGAATGACAGAGAAGAAAATCCTTTTATTTTCCACAGCAGTGAGCTCAACCTGCAGTGCCCCTTGGGGGAGCATGTTTTTTAAAAAAATAATTAGCTTAAGATATTTTAACAGCTGAGGTTATTTTTTATCTTCATCCTTTTTTAAAAAGTGAATCATAGGTTTAAGACTATGCAACTCCATATTAAGGACCAAGACACTCACTTCAGTAACAACAGCAGGCAGTCTATTAAGACTCTTCAAGTGTCTGAATTTTAAGTCTCCCATCCCACCGTTAAGGAGTGGGGGGCCTGCCACTGAGAGGACACAGTAACTTCAGAAGTCTTAGTAACCACATCGGCATCAAACCTTTGGGAAGCTCTTTATCAGTGAGGTGGAAATAGAAACACATTTGGTGGCCTCAATCATTCTCTTTAGGGCACAGCCAGGAGCTGATGGGGAGCACACAGTGTCTCCTCCTGGGGACTGCCTGCGGTGACGTCAGGGTCTTGAGATACTTAGGGATCTCAGCTCCATTAGTTGGATCATCTTTCATTATCTATTTTTCATGAGACATATGCAGTAGCTCTCAAGAACTCAGAATTCATCCATCTAGGCACTCACCCTGCACGATCAGACTCTTGCCAGCACTAAGGGCTTCAAAGACATGAGCCCAATTTGTTTAGCCAACCCAAGGGACTACATATGACATGAACTTGCCACAATTGTTCTCTTTTTAGAGTGGATTTAGGGACTCCCAGGACATGTAACATCTACTACTACTACTACTAGCAATGCACAGACAGGGCAGACCTCACCATGGAGGAACTGTGTGATCTGTCCCCAGAGCCAACAGGAGAAGGTTATCAGCCTTCTCAGCTGACACGCCTGGGCTTCTCTCCTGGGACTTCCACCAACAGGGTCAATCAACCCGAACTGAGAAGTTGGTTTTGTGATGTGAATATAAATATATATATATATATAAAAGCTCCACGGGCTGTTAGCAATGGTCCAAGACAGTTCCCCTCAAGCATAAGTTGTATTTCAATGTGAATACCCTGACTGGAGGCATGCTCTAAGTATCAGACAAAGCTGCACCTTACCCAGCTCTGACTACATTGAGACTCCTGCTTGAGGCTGCCAATCTTGAGCTCTGCTGTCTTGGAACGAGCTCGTTTGAATCCACCAAGGTTCAAGATTTCAAAGTCATGAATTTGCCTTTGCCTCCTGTCATTTTTGAGCTAAGAGAATCTGCTGTGGCAACCAAAACTAAAGAATTTATATTTTTATTCTAGCAGGTGAGTAGACTGGGGTATTGCATGGAAAGTGGGTCTTTCATATCTGAATGGAGATGCCTGCTGCACACAGAGGAGGTTTTCTGAGCAGGTCCATGATGAATCATGAATTAGCCTGAGACCAATAAAACTAATTTCATTTGCAGCTAAGTAAGACTGAGGTGTGGCCTTCCGAGGCAGACCTTGTGTTTCAGAGAAATTTAACTCCTGCTTAGTGATAATACTGCAATTTAAAATAACACCAGATGACAATGATGCCCCTTCCTGGTCACATCAAATACTGCTGTGCACAAGATCAGACCAGCCCTTTTTACTGTAGCTCATGCTATGCTGTTGTTTTGTTTTGTGATTTTTTTTTTTTTTTTTTTTTGCATGAAAGTAACCAAAGGAAAAGAGAAATAAGCATTTCATTCTCAGGAAGGGCACATAGCATGGGTAAAACTTGAAGGAAAAGAGATGCAAATCCTATTTCGAAATTACTGAGCCAATCAGTAGAAGAATTAACCTTGCATATACATTAACACTCTGAGAATAACCTCATTCTGACCCCCAGCCCTCAAAATAACCCCTTTTCGGTTTGCCTTTTTACAGCTTTACAGCTCCCACGCATAATTGAACAGATTGCCCTGCTAGCTCCTTCGTAGAGCTTAATGCTCATAATCCTTTCCCCTCTCAGTGCTTCCTGACATTCAGGGGAACATTATCTCCTCTATTCCTAAAATGGGAATTCCCTACAGCCAGGAGAAGGACAGACAGTCCCTAAAGGCCCTGGGGGCACCAGCTCTGCCACTTCAGCCTGCAGCTGGCTGCCTGCCTGGGTTGCAGCCTGGTGACCTGCTGTGAAACCCTGGCCACTGTTGCTGGAGACACAGGGAGTGGAGGGTTAGATAATTCTGCCTTGAGCCTTGTGGGGTTTTCACTTCTCGTCTATTTTTAGCTGACCGAACAGCTGGCCTCGGAAGCCTGTTTACAGCCTGGAAAGCTGCTTTTTGCTAAACTGTACTAGGTGTAAGAGCCCTGAGAAAGCCTTAACTCTTTGAGAGCCAGCCCTGAGGTCGGTACTGTTGCATCCCATTGATTGAGGTGAATTTGTACAAGCAGAATTGCAGCATGAGGAACCACAGATTCATTCACTTCAGCTGTATTTGTTACATCTTTGCACATCTATAGCCAATTCCCTAATCCAGTGGGAAAGATTAGGGATATATATGTGATATATAACCCTGGTTTACTTGTATTAGACAGTGGTGTGAGCTGTAATACACAAGAGACACGTTTATATCTGGTAAGAGTCAAGCTTTGATTCACTTATGACCAATACATAAAACTTTTCTCTGAATGTATTATATCAGCTTCTGTTCCACACAAGTATTTCTTAAAATTGCTGTGTGCAAAGACAGGGCCTTGCTCTGTCACCGCAGGGTCTACAAACCCTGCTCAGACTGTGCTCTTTCACTCTGCACTGCAAGGACTGTGCTTTCTACCTTGGACTGGAGAGAGTGGATGGCCTGGAAAATAAGACCAACTTGATTTTACTGAGAGCTACAGCTTTCTTTCTTTCTTACCTTGTTGCTGGTCAGATTTGGTTCATTAATTCACACATTGCTAAAAAAAAAGACACCTCTTCCCTTTCGTCCTCTTGTGGTCTCTGGGAAATCTCTCACGTTTTCCCAGGCTGCTATTTCTTCTGTCATTCTCAACATGTAAATACCTCTCCCTATGCAGAACCTCACATATATGCAAAACATACGGACAGTTATCTTCCAGGCTTTTTTGTTGTCACAGGTACCCTGTTGTTCCAATACCACTTAGCTCCCACTCTGTACTAGAGGCTACTTTGCTCAGCTATCTTAACGTGAAAACATTTTCTATTGTTCAGCTTGGTTTCCTACAGATTAGCCAATGTATTTCTATCTGAACCTTTACCTGCTCTGGAAAAATCTGTATTTCCTTTCCCTTCCTCCTCTATTCCATACTGATCACTGCTCGGGACAATATACAGATCCCTCTCTTTTCTCCCCATCATATAAGATGACTAAGAGGTGTCCATTAGAAGGTGTGTTTCCATTGCCCTTGCTGCTGTTCTGCAACTGCTCCTACACTGAACACAGAGAATAACTCATGTGAAGTCCTGCCACTGGTTTTGTAACTGAGACACAAAACTGGTCAGATTGTGGAGACTCAGGAGTTCATGTTCTGGGATCCAACCCTGCAAATGCCAACGGACCACATCCTGTAACAGCGATTCCTACTGTCTTTTCTCATGCCCTAGGATCACTTTCAGAAATTTATCCCACCAGGAGGGCATTATGGGGAAGATGCTCATGGCTATGCCCACGGGCGGATGGTGGGAGGAGTGACAGCTGGGCAACACGGCTCCAGCAAGCAGCAGTATCCCGCTGGTCCTCCTAGGCCTGGGAGCAAAGAAGGCCCTAGGCAGGGCGAAGGGGAGCACGCGGGGGAATCGGCTGGAAGTGGCGGAGAAGGAGGCGATGGTACTGAGAAAGGCAAGTATGTCTCTGCAAGAACAAGAAATACCTAAAGCTATCAGGGCTTGTGCCAACCTTACTCTTAGAGATAGTAAATTAACGTGACTACAACTTGAATAAGAACTAACTTCCATTGCAAGGTCTAGAAAAGTTGAACTGCTTTTAGCTTGATAGTTTTGCTTCCAAGCTCCTGTGTCGTTCAGTCACAGGCAAGAAGCAGAAATATCTTCCTTGGCTGGACCAAAGAAATGATGGGAAACTTAACTACTGAGCTCCTAAGGTTGACACAGCAGTATGGCATGCCCTTTCCTTTCAAGGGTTTCACACTGACCACCGCTGAAGAAAGCAGTATTAGCTCTTCAGCTCAATAGTCTGACCTGACATGAGTCTTGAGTATATTAGCCCCGATTTAAAATCAAAGCTTCCATCCAAACGAACAACACTTTTTGTATAATCTTCAGAAAGGATGTGCATTTAACATCAAACCCAGCTTTTACATTTCTGGCCATCCCTGTGAAAAAGAAATCTGTGTATATTTTCTGTCTTCTTGTAGATTTTTCCCCATTGTTATCCTACAGGGAGAAGGAGGATTAATACTATCCCACAGCTTTTACTGCAGATGGATCCCAACTGCTTTTATTTTTCAACTCTAGCAATCAATTTACTTCTAAATTACTTAGTTTAAGTCCTTCACACAGAAAGAAAGGGGTTGTTTTTATTATTTTTTTTTCATGAAAATGAGATCCTCGTACATGCTTGCAATTCTCTGGAACCACGAAAGCCCGGGCAAGGTTTGAATAAGCAAGACAAAGAAAGAAAGTGTGATAAAGAAGAAAGATAATAGTGCTCATTCTTTGCCACTGACTTCATAAGATTTATGTTTTCTGCACAAACCGTACATGAACGTACCAGAACGTATAACTCCACTAACTTATTTCCGTCTGCCCTGATCAAGCTAAGAAGTCATTGCTCAGGGGTTTTAACGCTTATGAAGGAAGAGAATTTTGAAAGTGTGCTGCATACCAATACTCTTACTGGAAATTATACACAACTGGAAGGAAACAAAAAAAAAAAAAGAAGAGGTGCACAGAATGAAACCCCTTATCTAAGGTCATTTGCTAAATGGAGCATCCAGAAGCTAACATAAAATTTCTGGTAGTCAAGTATCTAACTTAATGGCAAAGTGCAGCTCTGCCATTGACAGGATTTTGACTTCCAGAGAGATATCCCATCACCTTTTCAGACTGCTTTTAGTCATCTAGAGGTATCCGAGCCAGACTCCTCTCTAACACCCTCATTCAGGAAGGGAAAATATAAATTCCTGTTCATGTAAGCACAAAGAAAATGCCAACTTATAAAAATACTGAGACAAGGGAGATGGCAATTTTAGAACATTCAAGAATACACAATTGAGGAAGATGTTAGTAAAGATGGTTGTGAGTTGCCAAGACTCTGAAATATGATAGTTAAAGAGTTTTGATCAGTTAGAACCAACTTCAAAGTTTAAGCCTTGTTTTGGAGTTTATAGTTAGGGCTTTTTTTGTTGTATATGATGATGATGTTGAGGTTTAGGTGGAGGGGTCATGTCTGCTATGGTCAGAGAGAGAAGAACGAAGTAAATTACGAAATTAGATAGCATTTTGCCTTGTGTAAAGCTTCCCCTCAGGTAGTGAAAGAGATGATTGGGTAAGGACATTGGTTCTTGGGGTACGAGGTTTCTATTTGAGTGATCAGAGAGAAGAATGAAAAATTAGCTTTCAAGTATATGTTGTAATGCAGATCCCTGGATGAGTTGCTTTGTGGATGAGTGGACTGTGGTACATCTGCTTTTGTGGATAAGGATGGAAGTGATGTATGACAGTCCTCTAAAAGAGAAATCTAACCATAAAATCTCAGACTTCATCTAGGAGTTACAGAATCTGCAAACAAAGCTGGTGTCTCCACTTTAGTAGAATACAGAAAGGTATTTAGAGTAAATGCCATCTAACTAGAGTTTTTTACCTTCCTCTGTTTACAGACGGAAAGTCAGGAGGCAAGAAAATCACTATATTTAAAACATACATCTCCCCCTGGGAACGAGCAATGGGTATCAGCCCTGAGGACAAAAGTCAGTTCACCATTGACTTACTGTCATATAGTCCCAAGGCTGATTCTCCCCATTACAAGTCGTTTAACCGGTAAGTCTTCTTGGATAATCAATTCTAGTTTATTTAGCATGAGAAAATACAATAAACCTGGCTATAGCCCTCCTGTCTCCTACAATGTAAGTAAGTTGTAGTTGCATGTCATTTTGTTTAGCAGTCTCCTGGGGATGAATCATTTAGAGGTTTACAAAGAGAAGATACATTAAGAGCTAGAGATTTTAATTCAGTTTATGGACAGAAAACCTATGCAGCTGGATAAGAGGAGTTTAATCCCATTTCCCTTTCTTTCTCGCCCCATTTGACCAGGGAGATTTAGCTTGCCACTATTTATTAGTGCAGCCATTTAAAGTTCAAGAGCTCAGGAAATACACTTAGGATCACAAGCCATAAACTTCACAGTACTTCAGATAAGAATCAGGATCTTCCTGCTGCGTCTGATAAGAACTCAAAGTTTTGCAAATATTTCTAGGGCAGCAACAATTTTCTGTGAACCTCTCTATATAATTTTGTCACTCAATTCCATAGCCTCAGGACATGAGTATCCAGGATGAACCCAAATCCCGCTCATTTCTGCAATAATATGCAGGCTCTGCGTCCTACATGTACAGGGTACCAACAGGTGTGAAATGTGTATGGTTTGATGGAGATTGATATGACGGGGTGTCGAAAGCATGCAGAAGCAGAGAGGGGCGGGGTTGTTTTTCAAGCCTTTTTTAGTACCTAGGCAATGGATACATATATGTTCTTGGGAAGGTTTTGTTGGCCAGTCAACTACCACAGCGGTAAAATTCACAACCTCCGTAACTTTGATTACTTATATTCTAAATACCATTGCTTACCTATGCTCGGTTTGCTAACTCTGCGTATTCCCTTTTGCCAGGACTGCCATGCCTTATGGGGGCTACGAGAAAGCAGCCAAACGGATGACCTTCAAAGTGCCTCAGTTTGATATTTGCCCTTTGATTCCAGAATCTCTCATGATATACAATCAAAATTTCAGCAACAGACCCTCCTTCAACAGAACCCCAATACCTTGGATGCCTTCAGGAGACTCCTCCGAGTATCATACTGAGGTCAACGTGCCAAGGAGTGGTGAAACAGAAGAGCTCTAAATTCCCACCGCCAAAGCCTTCTTTTTTTCTCAGCCCTTTCTAATAGTCAGTTGGTAGCAAGGAGCTGAAAAGTGCTACTCTAGTTCTGTCAGCCCTTCCTTGCTTTTGCCCTCAGCCCAGACAAGTTCCTAGCAGGCTCTAAACTTATCTTCACTGTGGTGTTAAACCATATCAGAAACAGTTTGAGGGAAAGGAGCTTTTTACTCACAAGGGCATAAAAGGGCGAAACTAGGAAGTGTTTTTCTGTTTAGCAATGCTAAATGCTGCCTGTCTGCTCTATAATCAATCTGTTTTGTCATATATTATTAACAAGTAATAAAACATCATGAGGGAAAAAAAGCTTTTGTGTTTTCTCTTTAAAAATGCCACTGAATCAATTCAGGGATTACCAGTAACACAAGTTTCAGACTCATAAAAAAAATCAGTGACTGATGGGGATGGTCATAAGATAAGTATACATCAAGGTGGCTTGGATAAATACTGCAGAACTGACGGTGAAAAATAATGTTTTTTGGAGGAAATGAGGTAATCATCATCAAAGATAAAACAGCAAGTGAGCCTGTCAGTGTAGCAGACAAATTAAAGTATTTCACTGTCACCCAAGATTCCTCTGTTCTGCAGGGTATACAATAGGTGAGAGCTTAAGCAGGTATTTTTGTCTCACAGAGAGACCAGGAAGGTCTAACAAGGACTAACAAGTATCCATAACTCAGTTCTGTGACTAAACTTAAGAATATTAAGGTGGTACTTTGACCTTCTAAAGAACATTTCAACAAAAAATGAAAAAGGTGGTCGTTTTAACACATGTCTACAAAGCATTTGAAGTTTAAGTTGAAAACAAATCCTCAGAAAAAAATGCGTTTTGTATCTTTGGATAAAATGGATCCAGGAATTGGTTGAAAAGACATCTGCCACATTGATTTCCTTTTCTAATGCCTACATAAATACATGCAATTTTCACTAGTGAAAGACATTTAAATGGGAAATTCTCACACTCTATTAAACTATTAGTCTATTCTGTAATTAAGTTCTGTCTGGAGATAAGGTTGCTGTGGGTTTTCCAACATTTTTAATACATCTAGCTTTCTCAATTGCATTGTAGTTAAGAGGAAGGTTTTTCTCTTCCTGTTCGAAAAGTATTTTAACTGTATTAGAAGAATCTAGGCCACAAAGAGAATGCCAGAAGTTAAGAAAGACTGAGGAAATTTCAGAGAAAAATAGCCATCATTAGCAAAATATTTTCCAACCAAATGTGCCATTTATTGCCTTCCGTTCTCCAACACGGATTTTAGACACCTGCAATACAGAATTACACAAATTTTAAAGTGATATACATGGTGCTTTCACTGGAAGTATGTTAGGAGCAGCAGAAACATGATAGTTTCGTACCTGGAAATCGTGGTCTATTTTCAGCAGTGGGAGTTCCAGATGATGGGCCAGCTGGACACGTGAAGGTGCAGAGAGCGCTGCTCCGCAGCAGGGTGAGCCCCAGGCAAACCTGGACTAGGCCGTGCCCTCACCAGCCAGCACACAAGCCCACCACATCTGAGCATGGCAGCCGGAGCTCAGTGCTCATGACTGTGTCCATCAGTCATCCCAGCCGCGGCGAGGGCATGAATCAGGCACAGGGGTCATCCAGGGACTCTGGTCAGGAGCAAAAGCAGCCAGGGCGGGACACAAGCTACACTGGGGGTCCAAAGTCCATCTAGGAAACGGGCTGGCTCCAGCACAGGTCTCAGGTCCACCTAGGAGACAAGAGTGCAGGCCAGCACCCATAGAATGTAGATGAACAAGGACCCCAGGACTGACCTTAAATGGGGTTACTGGGCCGTAAGTGGGGTGAAGGTCCCAGGTGAGGCTCGTCAGGGCAACTAAAAGTTTTTGGTGCACACAGAGCAATGCTACCAAAAATGTCTGGGAATTCCAGTATAATCACAACCATTTGAGTTCTAGTGGAACATAGAAAAAATACTGAATAAAATAAGTCCTTAAACATGTAGGGAAGGTAAGAAATATGTGCAGAAATAGCACAGTGCTCTCTGGTGGTGCAGTTTCGAAGTTCTTGCATACAAAGGTGGCAGCATCATCCAGCAAGTAGGTCAAAGGACTGGGTATACACCCAAAGCTCTCTCTGGTTCACAATGCACTGCTGGGCAAGAGTTTCTGCCTGTGCACTCCATTATCCCAAACCCTAAATGGGTGTAAAAAGTTGCAGTGTGCTTGGAATTAGCATTGTATCCCTGCAAATTAATAATAATATTGCTGTAATTAACACTGGTAAGCTAAGAGGATCCTTCAGTTTTGGAAATTTGCTTAAGGAGGCATATAGCTCTTCTTTTGCCAGTATACTTTCAATCTCAAATCCTGTCAAGCAGGATTTATGTGCTTTGTTTCTAGTACAAAATGAGAATTACAACACTACATGTTGTAGAACAATTCAGACAACTTGCTGTTCCCACAGCTTAAGACACATGTCGGTTTAGTCATTATTCAAAGTAAAACTGAAAGGGAGAAAAAGCAGTAATCCAAATTCTGTCTCAAAAATAATTAATTTAGATGAGGCTTGCAGCTACTGTAATCAGGGCAGAAGTTTGTTCAAAATGATCAAATATTTAAGAGGAAGTAAGTATCTGCTCCTGCTCTTTGTTTTCCTTGGGCTGTGATGTAGGCTCAGGGGAATTGCCGATGTCAGAGAATTATTTATATTGGGAATAAGAGGATTTTATAAGATTTAATTACAGTGGATTTCCTCCACATAGCAGGAGCTACAGAATGGAAACTCAGTCATCTGCTTTTAAGCAGGATCATCGTAGTAAGAGATAAAAAAGAAGTAACAAATTATTGAGCCCATTCTTTTGTAAAGGAAGGCTACAGTTCCATCACAGAGGATGTACTGGATATTAAGCTTATACTCAGTGGAAAAACAGCCAAAAATCTATTTAATAGAGAAGGGCTGACCCATGAAAAACAGACTGAATAGAATTCTGTGACATTCAGATCTTTCATTCAGAACAAGAAGTTCTTAACATTTTTAGTAAATAGTGTTATTTTTAGGAATGTTATTTTACGGTTTCCAAGCTTTGTTTCTCTCATGCAAGGTAACTTACATGATGAAGAATCCAAGTCACAGTGAAAATGCATAAAAAATAGTGCACACATATTAAAGGAATGTGTTTTAAAAAATTTCAGCAGTACTATCCATAAATATGGACTCACATATTTGAAAATCTTGCCTGAAGTTGTAGCTGATGTCATAAATATTTGGTAGGATGTAGCACAGTCAATATGCTTCTCTGTATTGCAGAGAAAATCTTTCATTTGACTGCAGTGTATTCTCTAATCAAAGGGTTTGCATCTCATAATCACCTCTCATGTGAGCAGCTTGCCATTAGTGACAATGATATAATTCATACAACTAATATCTGGGAATTACATTTGATATTGTTATTGACAGAGCATTTAGAGCAGATAGCTTTTTCATTAGGCTCTGAAATAAGATTTGGAACCATTTCAGCCTGTTTGAAAACCATCCCAACAACTTACTTGAAATACATAAAATGTATTCATTCTTATACAGGATGGCAGGCACCAGATAGCTAAGAGCCTGAACACAATCATTCAGTTACAGAGCAAAGACAACTGCATGTGGCTATCCCTCCACGGGAAGCGTTGACTTGTGGCGCAGCGCTTGAACATTCACTGCACTGAGGGGTTTTTTCCTATCGAGTTTGTCTGCAAGTGTATGTTCTCTTCTGCAGAAGACTGCCACAGGTGTGATCGTCTGGCAAACACCCGCACCCAAAGGACTGCCCCTTAGCACAACAAGCCACTGTTAGCACTCTGGCAACTTAAGGGGTCTGTCAGTGCCCATCAGCAGCCCGTACGCCAGTTTCTCTTGAAGCAGTATTATAGAAGTTTGCAAGCCGGCCTGTGCATTTATACGGAACCTCGTCTACGCCCAAATCCCTCAAATTGCAGGTTACAAACTAGTTTAGACAAGTTGCCAATTCTGTCTTTGAGATATGCCTGACTAGGACCACAGATAATCAAGCAGAATTTGCAGACATATGCAGAAGCAAGATGGCACACATTTTGTGGAACCCTACAGGTTACGTGAACTGCTGAGTACGTGGGATTTGAGACACTATTAACTATATTTATGGCCTCATATACCTACTAGTAAAAGTGTCTTCAAGTAATGTAATTAATTAGCAGTGCTTTTATGCTGTACCTCTTGCTCTTTATGTATTTAACACACAGTAAATGTTATCTTCTCTCTGATGATCATCTTCTGCTTACAGTACAGCTTACATGACGCTTTAATAAGTGTAAGTACTTGCTCAGATATATATTGTGTTAATTAACACATGCAGTAAAGAGAACATAAAACACTGAAGCAATGCTCTTAAATGCAACCTAAATTCCACTTAGCTTAGTAAGCAAGTTCTTAAATATACTCTTTAATTTTCAATTATACTTTTTAGAAACATTATTTATATCAAAACTGTTAATGCAAATTTTCCAACTTTTTTTCAAGAAAACCTGCAAGCTCTTTTGTGTTTGTTTTTAGTTTGACCTTTTAATTAACAATAAAAAAAACACAGAATGTTTTATGCAAAGTTCTAATCGTAAAAGTTCTCAGTTAAAGAAAATTCTCTCTGATGTACTTTCAAGAAGAACTGACACAAATAAATTTGCAGACAGGGACCACTACCCTTCACAAAATAGGAAGACAATATACGTATAGCTCTAGGCAGAGTTATGGTGAACATTTCCCTTTCAAAACTCCACAGCGAACAAATAAACACTTCAATAAGGTGAGATTATTTATGGTTATAAATTCTTCTAGTGCCAAACCAAAACAGTTATTCTTCTTTGTTCTTCTAATAAGACTTATTGGAAACACTTATTTTTGGCAAATTTGGACAGGCGAGGCAAAACTATATTACACAAGACTGGCGGAGGGATTGGACTAGATGATCTTTTGAGGTCCCTTCCAGTCCCTAACATTCTGTGATTCTGTGACAAAGGTCTCATCTCTTCCCAGACTCAAGCACAAGCCAAGGGCAGCAGTACTGTTTTAATCCAGATCCCTGCATTTGTAGCTGGGGAGGAAAAAACATACAAAGAGGGCACTAACACCAGCAATAAAGGCTACCCACTAAGCAGTGCTTTACTTGTGCTCCAAAACATCCCATCCCACTACACAAAAGGGCAAATAAGGACTCTGCAGACTTCCGCTTCTTAGTGGGAGAAGTTCCTGCCTTAAGCGACAATCTCATTATCCATCATTCACTGCAGAGCAAACAAAGTGGCTCCTGGAAGGAGAAACAAACAAACGAGAAACTCTCTGCTGACCAGCCCAAGGACAACCTATGGGCCTTATCACACAGGACTTTCCCTGCTCACAGACGCTATACAAATTCAATTACACCGAAGAGCACTTTAGTCAAACTCTACAGTGCCTGGCTCAGATAGTAATTACATCCATATTCTATTATAAAAACAGCCACACTTTAGTGGGCCTGAAGCTAGCATGGATTCAGGACTTCATTACATCTACTATCTCCAAATGTTTCTCTTAATTATCTTCAGTCCCTAAGACAGGCTTGAAGCCTTCCTCATTTACTCTCTCTCCCAGTATGATTGGCTTGATTTCCAAAGCAAAAGTCATAACAAGTAAACAGGCATTCTTCCAAACGCACAAACTTTTTTTTTGGTATTATTTTAGTGATATTAGAAATGCCATGTTAACAGCAGCAGCACAGTCTTTCAGACAGCCACAAATACAAACAGTATGCTTTTAAGTGTTTGTTCTGGGCAGAACAAAAGGTAGTTCTAGTCCTCCAAGAAGACTCTTTGCATCTTGTATACCACTGACAGCGTACCTCAATCAATCAGTAGCTGGTAACTCTGGCATACAGAAATGCAACTTTTAGATACAGAACACTACCCATCAACTCACTTCTCATATGTAAAAATGGGGCTCAACAACTAGATAAAAAGAACTTCCTCTCTAACTTACAGAGCTGGTGGCACTCCTCTAAGCATTGTTACAAAAGCTGTGCTTCTCAGATGCTGGGAGCACTGAAATACAAGGCAGGAAAGAAAAAAGAAAGTGGTATGAGTCCTCACGTCTTCATGTTTCAGTTTGAGTAATTAATGACATTGTTTATTCAAGGTGCTATGGAAATGGCAGTCCTCCCTATCATCACACTTTTTCTACATGCATGATCTTGAATTCACATTGAAAGGACCATTTATTTTGGTGGGCTTGAAATGTGTCTGTTGGATATGACTAAAAATACCACTACCCCAAAGCTAATATTATTACCAACAGTGCACTGATTACAAGAAAATCATATGCTACAGTGTGCCACTAATGAAGTTCAGGGAATGTGAGCTTAATATTGTCTAGCATTTTGAAAATCAAAATGAAAACTTTGTTAAAGACCTTATTCAAATTTTCCCAGTCCCCAAGATGGTCTAATTCACACGTGAAGTACTTGGATAGGCGATGTCAAACATACCATAGCATGGCTCTAACCTCTGAAAAAACCCAGCTCTCGGGTGAACTACAAGGAAACTTTTGCTAGACATGAGTATGTTGGACAGTTACCTTTGCCTCCAGTCATATCCCACAGCTATCACAGCCCAGTCTTTTGAATTGTTAAAAATTACACACCCTCTGCAAGCACACTTACGTAATTTCTGACCACAAGAGATATTTCTAACCAGGCAGCTCTATCAAGCCAGCTCTGCCGCACTGGCTTAAGGCACCGAAGTGGCAGTAAAGCTGCTCCAGGAGAACCTGAGCCTCAGCGCTCCCGTCCTGCCAGGCCGAGCCGGGCCGGCTCCGAGCAATGCTTCTCCCAGCCCGCCCGGCACCGGTGGACCCCTTAGCGCCGCCACCTCCGCAGGGCCTGGTAGTTTACCGGGACTGAAGTT
>NW_009695654.1:0-2210 GCF_000703405.1 Apaloderma vittatum | reverse complement strand
GTCCTGGCCCCGCCCCTCGGGCCGGGTTCTGCCGAAGCAGAAAGGGCTTATTGCAGTGATTTATTTTTTTTAAAACAAATGCTTCATTAGCCCTTTTGCTCCTTGACAGCGACCGTTAGGAATAACCTACAATCCGTGTGAAAATGCCTTTAAATTAGAGCAGTGTGTGAAAATGTATTTATCGGCTTTGCCCTTAGCAGCAAAAATTGAATTTCACTGTCTAAAGAGCCTCCGCAGAAAGGGCTGGTGCAGCTCGGGTTTTGGCAGCGTGCTGGGCTGACGAGAACCACAGCAAGCAGCTGAGGCGTGGGATGTCCTCCTCTGACTTTGGGGTGCTTTCAGAGAGCGGGTTAATCAACATGCCAAGTTTTCCATATGACCGCTTTCATTTAAAATGAGGTGAGTCCAACACTAAAATGATAAAGCAACAAAGTCAGTTCTGAACGGCCCGTATTCATATGGCAAAGAGGAAACAGCAGTGGTGGATGAGGGTGGGAGCAAGGACCCCACCTCTGCTTTCCTCACAGGAGGATCCACCATGGTAGCAGACAACATGTGATTGAAAAGCAAATTGCACATCGTGCTCACACATTCTTTCCTCCTTGCTGAAGGATGTGAAGTTGATCAAGGGAAGGCACGCTCCTATCCAGCATATCAGAGACTCAGCCTGTGTCCAGTGGGGCTTTTTTCTTACAACACACCAAGACGAAGTTCTTCAGAGCTCTAGGAAGCCAAAACCCCTTGGCAAAACAGAAGTAACGGGGAGCAGACGTCTGTATTTTCAGCTTTCAACAAACCAAGGAAGAACCTGTAACTTCCCTCAGACTGTAGGCTTTTTCCAACTTTCTTTTTTAAGGGTCACGCAGACACTTTCTGCCATTACTTTTTATCTAACATCTGTAAGTTACTTTACAGTTGGACCCGCAGGAGCTCACCGCTGGGGCGGGGAAGCATCCTTCTTGCCAAACGGCCGCTCAGGATGCTGCTGACCTTTGCCAGCTCTGGAAAGTACATTTCCTTCCTACGCCAAAGGATCGGATCAGCTGTCTGCAGAACAATGCTCCCGTGGACAACGTGGAAAAAAGTGCCGGAGCCCTTCAGATGGGGGTGGTGGTCATACTGGGCTTGGCCCCACTCCAGGCTCCACATGCATGAGCGGACACTTTGATGGCAAAGCGCCTTCAGAGGGGAAACACGGCCAAGCGATTCAAAGGCATCTCGGTGTTTCATTCACGACGCTTTCACGGAATGTCAGGGCAGTAAAATATTTCTGAAGTTTTCACGCTCAGATTTATTCTTTCGGTGGGACTAAGGCTAAGGGTGTTGCCAAGCGAGTGGGTGATTAACTTGAACTTTCTACTATAGCCGAGATATAACACTACACTGATTTGCAGACCCTTCTGCTGCAATTAGATATGGTCCCATGTTTTCATAATTCCAGTTGAGTTTTACAGCCCATGCGTATTAAGAAATTAAGGGGTCCAAGACTGCTGTCGTAGCACGAGACATAAATCTACATGTCAATTTGGATTTATTCCAAAATCTACCCTAGGGGGAAAAAAAAACCTACCTCACCCAACATTGCACACTTAATCTGTTTTTGTTCCTGTGGGGCAAGGCTTATAGGCTGCGTTTACTCATGCAAAATAACGACGACTGCTTATAACTCAGCCCCGCTCCACGTGGCAAGCACAGCTGCCTGTGGGGCGGAGAGGAGCAGCAATCTGGGGAAAAGCGAGTGTTCCCCTATTTCACCTCCACCTTGGGGCATCGTCACAGCCTTGTGTTGGGCCAGCAAAGTGCCACCACGGCTGGAGCAAATAGGCAGGGAGAGGATCATGCGCCTTTTCTTCTTGCTGCTACATTTGGCTCTTGGGCTCACATTGCAGAGAGATGGAGAAATCCACCTCCCTCCTGTCCCAAAGCATCCTATGAATCTGTGATTTCCAAGTCTAATCCCTGCTGCCTGTGCCTCCCTAGGGCTGTGGCTGCCTCCCAGCAGTGCTTGAGATACGTGCCCTGGTGTGTTTTAGCAGTGAAGTTGTAAAGGCTTCAGTGCTAGAATATAAACAGGGTGAACACAAGCATCTCCAGGATGGAGCTCAGCTTGGTTCTGGCAGGAGCAAACACATCTCTTGGCTGAGAAAATCATGGGAAACAATGGCACTTTCCCTTTTCTGAAGAGGTTTTTCAATAAAAGTGTGATTTCC
>NW_009695653.1:2604-2864 GCF_000703405.1 Apaloderma vittatum | reverse complement strand
GGGGTGGGATGTGGTGCCAGGGGGTGGGATGTGATCCCAGGG
Source organism: Apaloderma vittatum (assembly GCF_000703405.1). Classification (NCBI taxonomy): domain Eukaryota; kingdom Metazoa; phylum Chordata; class Aves; order Trogoniformes; family Trogonidae; genus Apaloderma; species Apaloderma vittatum. The sequence continues at coordinate 2,822 of NW_009695653.1, read as the reverse complement.
GGTGGGATGCTGTGCTGGGTGGTGCGATGCAATGTCGAGCGGTGGGATGCAATCCCAGAATGTGGTGCTTGGTGGTGGGATGCGATGCTGGACAGTCGGCTCTGATGCTGAGTGGTGGGACAATGCCATGCAGTGGGATGTGGTGCTGTGTGGTGGGATGTGGTGCCAGGTGACATGGCAGCAAGAGGTTGAGGAGCATCTGGCTGCTGCAGCCCAGG
>NW_009695653.1:0-2558 GCF_000703405.1 Apaloderma vittatum | reverse complement strand
AGGCTCTGCAGAGGAGGGGTATGCTTTGCCCCCTGACAAGGCACAGGTATCAGACTTGTGGGGAGAACAATGACTGGGAAGGAGTGCTGTCACCCGCTGGGGTCCGGTTGACACCTCTAACTCGCAGCTCACCAGCCCCCATCAAAAGTGTTCTTGTATAGGTCTTGTCGGGAAATAATTAAAGATGAGAATGCCTTCAGATCCCCACCCTCTAGGAATCAGTAGGTTGCAAGAGTGCTGAATCTATTAAGTATTTTGTCCGTGAACTTTTTCAGAGACCCTAGGTGATGTGAAGAAGATGCTCACTCGGCAGTGTCCACAGCAACAGGAGTGGGAGCTGCCGGCAGCACTGGAGCAGTGTGTGCAGGAACCAGGACCTCGTATCAGACTTTCGAGTCAGAACCTGATGTAGATTCCCATGTTCCTGATCCTTTCGTACTGTACATCCAATTAACCTTTATTTACTGAGCAGTGATGACACTCTAACTTGATTGGCAACGCTGGTCCTGGCGCCAGTGGCTGGAGTTCAGAAACTCTCCTGGAAAATCATGCTTTATTAATACATCATTAAGCACTTTAAATGGATTCCAATGGTGTATGTCTAAGGAAGGAGATAATTCAGCATTTTTTAGTTACTGACAGAACACAGAATTGGAATTTATAGTGCAAGTCTTAGTGTCAAAAAACCTAATGTGCCCACAATTGAATTACAGTATCACTCTGCAACCTGCACGTCAACCGCTCCTTTAGCAAGAGGAAGGGAGAATGCTAACGACGACGCTCCTCCAGCGGGTGTGAGAATCCCGTGATGCAGTTACCCCATTGAGACAGCCGAACACTGAGAGTGCAACAATGTGTTGCATGTGTGATGTGCGCACAACGAGTGTTCACTCCACACCAGTGTTAACTGAATGGCTCCCTGCAGAGGAAGAGCATGCCGCTAGCGTTGTTTTTCCTTTAACGAGTGTTCAAGCTTTTCCAGCCTGAATCAGCATCTCCAACTCACAGTGAATTTTATCTCTATATCTATATCTATACATAATTTAAGCAGCGAAAGGATGGGTGTACTCTACATGGTGCAACTTATGCTGGCAGCATATCAATGACTGGAAGATGCACAGAAGCTTCCTGACCAGAGATGTTCTACATCTTCATCCCTGCTTTTTTATGAACTCTGCAGAGACTTCTCTTCCCACATCTCTTCTCCTCTTTAATCTCCATCCAGAAAGTACACAGGGCAAATAAAATGAGATTAATCTGCTTTAATATAGAGACCACTATATTGACTCTTTGGGAAAGAGGAAATCTGAAGAAACTTCTGCCTAACACTGGTGGGCACAGCTACGGCTGATGACTAACTAAACTCAGCACTCTGCTCTATGAAAGCATGTCGGATTTCTCCCAAGAACACATTTCGTGGGCATTAGTATGATTATTGGCAGGAGGCTGTTAAAGTGCATGGAGGAATCGAGCAGGGGGAAGATGAGGGCGAGGTCGCTGCCCCAGCCCGCCTCCGCTCCAGCAGCACAATGGCTGCGGCGCGATGCAAATGCGGCAGAGCTGGAGCCCCCGTCCTCACCTAGAGCACTGCTTTGAAAGCAGAAATTACAGACACGAGGAGTTCAGACAGTAAAGAGGTAGAGATGGCAAAGGTGCTGCATTAGACAAGTGGGAGAAACCCAAAGGAAAGAAAGAAATGGCAGACACAAAGAGAGAGAATAAAAGGACGGAATGAAGAGAAAATTCAGCTCGACTGTACAAAAGAAATTGCAATCATGTGAAAATGGAAACTGAAGAGCAGGTTGTTATGCGAGGGCAATGGACTGACCATCAGGGAGTAGAAAACTCACGGGACGATTTATTCCATCTTTTTTTTAAATTAAACATTTCTGCCAGAGCTTCTAACACAATCTGTCCTCCCTCCTGATGCCACCTGGCTCTCTGGGTCCTGGCAGGCTCCCCAGCCAGGGACACCCGGGTAGCTCAGCATCTATTAACTGAGCCCCTCCAAGGCCCCCGCTTGGAGTAAATGTGACAAAAATATTTCTTGCAGTTTGTGGCAGAAGCATTACCTCTGAGCCGGGCACAGCTTCATACTAGTTAATACTTTTGCCAGAGACGAGGTCCAATGTGAGTCTTATCAAGAGGATGTAATCAGCAGTGATATCCCAAACTGCCTGATGAATTTAAGTGTTCTCCAAATTGTCACGCTGAAGGGAGTCTATCCTCTGCCTCAAGCCATCGACATTACGGTTGCTGCATTGCCCGTCCTCCTGAAGAGTTTTGTGTTTGGGGAACCTAATCCTTATCCTGACATTTGGAGAATAAAAGCAGAGCCTCAGTGAGCGGAATTATCTTAATGGGTTCAGAGTCCACACGCAGTGTGTGGAAAATCCAGAGTTCCTTTCTTCCCTCCTTCTTAGAGTGGAGTTCTCTGTATTATCTTGCAGAATGAGCAAAACAAACTTGAGTGACAGAATGAGGAGCAGGAGTGTCTTCTGGGTCCAGTGCTGCCCAACATCTTTGCCAGCGACATGGACGACAGCATTGAGTGCACC
>NW_009695652.1:19187-20016 GCF_000703405.1 Apaloderma vittatum | reverse complement strand
TGGCATGCGCCGGTGATTGAGTACCTGGGAAATTAGTGTCCTTGCTGTCTCGTTTTACGAAAGATAAATGCTATGACATTTAATGCAGACCTTAATTCGGAACAGAACGAAGCAGATCATTTTGCAATTTAATCACGAACAGGTAAACATCAAAACTTGTTTAGCATTTCACAAGTTAGGTGGACGGGCAGCAGAAGCAAAGCAGGCAGCGGGGGAACACCAGGGGTATGGTAAGGTAATGAGACTCGGAGCAAGTTTTAACAATACTGGCAGTATAAATGTAGACAGTATCGCATCCACAATTCAGGTATGGTCTTCCCACATGGCCATCTCGCTGTCTCTTTCTCTTCCTTCCTATAATCTCATTCACTGTTCCCACGCTAGCTGTAAAATGAGGGCTTCCGACACATGACATGATATATGGGAAAAAATGTCACCTACAGTTAATCTGTTACCTAAAACAAACATAAACATTATGGAAAAATTGCAAAGGAAAACAAAATTTTATTATACTCCATAACAACTGAAAAAAGATTGTGTGGAAGGCTGTGTGCTGTCAACTCCTACCTTCCTGTGTTCATATTTATAGCCTATTCCTTTGCATTCATTTTAATTAAAAAGATTGTAAGTTTCTTTTTAAATAACTGTCTAAACAAAATGTCATATTATGCATGTTTATACATACAAAAGCTAAAATGGCATATTTTGGTCCTCTTTGAAATTTTATTCTCTGTCTTCTCACCACTCCATCATCCCCTGTATCTGAGCTGATTTGCAGAGGAAATGAGGGGCTGCAACGGGCCAGATTCTTAAATCATTTTGACCCAGT
>NW_009695652.1:9343-19156 GCF_000703405.1 Apaloderma vittatum | reverse complement strand
GCTGGAGAAGTGCCGAATCTCCCCATTCGAGGATTCCCTTGGCACGAGGGAGTTCCTAGCTCGTACAAAACTGACAGAGCCAACTCCTATGCCATCTGTTCCCGCAGAACCCATTTAGAGGAGCCTAGCAGGGGCAGAGTAGGGGTGGAATTGAGGTATTTCTGCATTTTACCTCTTCCTTTCCAAGACCCTCATGGGGGCAATAGCTAACCTGTTAAAGCACAGCGTGAATCCCAGAAACAGAAAGCTACAACAGGATCACTTGCAGCTCTTCATGTCCCTCTGAGCTGCACCCAGTGCTTCTTTTGCAAATTGGCTGGGAAGCTCCAAGAAGCTGCACAGACAAGACCAGCTTCAAAGGCTCTTCTGTTTTATTCTGAATCACTTCATGGAAGTCATTGTCAAGGAGAAATCACACAGACTTAAATTGCAAAACTGATTGGGCAGTAACCTCTGGGGAAAGGGGCCAAACTTCTGGACACGGCTGAGTGCATCCACATCTTAACCCTGATCAGCAGAAGTCAGAAGAGCTTGTCTAATAGCAGCCCTCACTGCTGTCACACCAGCTACATGACACCTAGATGGGGGTGCTGAGCTCTTGAATAAAAATTCACAGTGCTGAGCAAGCCACCTAAAGCTATGTGTACACTGGATGTTTGCCTATGGATTTGTCCTGTTGAGCTTTGTGATCCCCCCAGCGCTGTGATCAAAATGGCACATACTCCGGCAGGTACCTCCACTTGAAAGCACCAACTATTAGCTGAGAGGTAGTAAGGGATGGCTTTTTAAACCACTTCTCAACTGATGCCTCTTGTTTGCTGTCTGACAGTAGGAGCACATCCCCTCCTCAGCACGCGGTCAGGCAGGCTGGTGGGGAAGTGGGGTGTGAAGCAGGGACAGCCCATGAAGTCAACCTATCTCAGCAATGAGGTGGTGACTATTTGCTCAAGAGGAGCCTTGATGTGCTGGTTTTTTGTATTGTTTTTCTAACACCACCATTCAGACACTTGCTTCTGTCTCTTGGCCCAAGCTTCTGCACAACTGGCATGTTCGGAGTGCGACAGTGTACTGCGCTGTGCATGGGACAGACCAAAAGGTGCCTCGCAGCATCCCAGAATCCAGCTTTGTTGCCCCAAGAATGAGAAAGCAGAACAGGCCCCCACGGCTACTCCAGCTATAAGGGGAGGGGAAGCAATGAAACACATCAGAGAGCCATACTTGGAGGCTGCTGTCACTGGGTAACTGGGGGAATGACTGCTGATCCTGGGGGGAGCAGTTGATTTCCTGATGCTTACTCTGACCTCTCACTCCATGTCGTCAGTCAGCCTGGCTTCCAAGGATGCAGGACACCAGTTAAATTGCTATTATAATAGCCCGTTATAACCCTGGCAAAGGTCAGTCTAGGCCACCACTCTTACTTTGCTCGTGCTAGCAGCTGGCCCCCCACAGAGCTCAAATGTGTCCCCACAGACTGCCGTGTGAAGATGGCAACAGTGAGACACAGAATCACAGAATCATAGAATGTTTGAGGTTGGAAGGGACCTCTAGAGATCATCTAGTCCAAGCCCCCTGCCAGAGCAGGATCCCCTAGGGCAGTCACACACATATGCCTGCTTCTGTCACATATGGGTGATCCAGCTCTAGTCCCACAACCGTGTAGCTATACAACTACAGCACTGGATGTAAGCTCACAAGCCGTATCTCCTGTACCAGAATGCCATATATCCATTTGGCCTAGATCATGGATAGAGAAGATGTTTCTATGCACACTTACTGTGTAAACACACCCTTAGAATGGGCACAGCAAGCTAAGTGGGCCACTGAAGTGACATCCCAGTGAGAGGAGTTTTGCTCCCCATCAGAGCCACAGTTAAGTGTGTGTCTGAATGTCAGCTTCTGAACTGGTGGGTTGACCCTGACTAGATGCCAGGTGCCCACCAAAGCTGCTCTATCACTCCCTCTCCTCAGCTGGACAGGAGATATAAAATATAATTAAAGGTTCACAGGTCAAGATAAGGACAGCAATTACTATCATGGGCAAAACAGATTCAACTTGGCAAAATTAATTTAAATTATTATCAATCAAATCAGAGTAGAATAATGAGAAATAAAACCAAATCTTAAGAACACCTTCCCTCCACTCCTCCCTTCTTACCAAGCTTAACATTATTCCCAAATTCTCTACCTTCTCCCTTGCAGAAGCACAGGGGAACAGGCAATGGGGTTTGTGGTCAGTTCACCACACATTGTATCTGCCACTCGTTCCTCCTCATGAGGAGGACTGCTCACACTCCTCACACTCTTCCTATGCTCCAGAGTGGGATATCTCCTAAGGGAGTCAGACGACCCTGAACTTCTCCAGTGTGGGTCCCTCTCATGGGGTGCAGTCTTTCAGGAACAGACTGCTCCAGCATAGGTCCCTCATGGGGTGACAAGCCCTGCCAGAAAACCTGCTCTGGTGTGAGCTCCTCTCTGCATGGGTCCACAGGTCCTGCCAGGAGCCCACTCCAGTGTGGTCTTCCCACAGTGTCACAGTCTCCTTCAGGTATCTACCTGCTCCAGCGTGGAGTCTTCCATGGGCTACAGGTGGACATCTGCTCCACAGTTAACATCCATGGGCTGCAGGGAACAGCCTGCCTCACAACAGTCTTCACCACAGGCTGCAGGGAAACTCTGTTCTGGTACCTGGATCACCTCCTCCTGCTCCTTTTTCACTGCCCTTGGTGTCTGCAGAGCTGTTTCTCCCACATATTCTCTCACTCCTCTCTCCTATCTGCAGGCTTTTTGCCCTACTTCTTAAATATGTTATCACGGAGGTGTTACCACCATCGCTTATGGGCTTGGCCTTGGCCAGCAGCAGGCCTGTCTTGGAGCTGGTTGGCATTGGCTCTGTTGGACATGGGGGAAGCTTCTAGCAGCTTCTCATAGAAGCCATTCCTGTAGCCCCCGTGCTACTAAAACCTTGCCATGCAAATTCTGTACATGGGCTGTTCTGTGTTTAGCTAGTTTGGTCACAGGTGGCTCATCAGTGTTCTCCTTTAGGATGGGTCTTGTGGTGATATCGCTTGTATCTGGAAGCCTGTTGATTATGTGTCCCAGAAGTGGGACTCCAGCCTTATTGTAGAAGACTCTACAATAATGTAGGGTTTAGGGTGGGAGTGGGAATGGTGATGAGAGAGTGCTTCTGTCTTTTCTTATTACCTGGGTATCTATGCAGCCCAGAAGGCACAGCTCGTAGAGCCAGAGGGAGTAGAAAGGAATGCCACGAGTAGAGCAGGTAATGAGTATTTCCACTGGAATGGGAAAATCTGAACCCTGGGTTTTGGTCCATGCCTGTTTGCATACAATGCAAAAGGCAGTACTTTGCCTTTGCTCTGTTTAGCTCTGCAACTCCAGACTTCTCGACTGCACCATGGCTAGCTTCAGCATGAAGTGTAATGTGGTCCTGTCCTTACTGTCTCTTCTGTCTCAGTAAGAGTCACCTTAAGAGACCCTCAAACCAACACCTTAGGCTAAGGAGAACTGAAAACTTTTATTTCTCAAAGTGCTCCAGCTGCCAGGCAATTGCACCAAAGGTAGACAGCAGTTGTCGCTTTTGAAAGGAAGTGGCTGAGAATGCTGAAACCGAGTGTATGAGACTATGCTGACACGGTCTTTTGCAGAAGGAGGTGAGTGTGTTTTCTCCTTTTTCCAAGCCAGCTGGGGAACTGCTTTGCTGTAAGCTGATCCTGAGCTAATACAACTAACACAGCTTCCTGTTCAAAAGCTTCTAGTTAGCACCACGTGCCCCAGAAAGCAAGCTGGGGGGCTCTCAATTGCTGTCCAAAGCCAGAGTCATCACTAAGTTCTGGTCCTGTGCATTTTTAGGGCAGATCTCAGTTCTGACTCAACAAGGTATGAGGCAGGAAGGGCCCAGCTTGTGAAACAGAAATGGTTCAGCTGTGCAGCCCTGTAGCAGAGACAGGTCAAGATGTAAGACAAGCAGGCTGTTGTTTTTCCTGCCTCCTGTTGGAAAAAAAACAAACTAACAAACAACTCCAAAACAACAGAAAACCAAATCAATCAAACAAAAAAAAATAGCAGTATTTTGCTTCTGATGGAGACCAGGAAAATGAGGCAGAAGTCTGAATCTTGGGGCAGCAATTGGTGCCTTTAGTTCTTTGTTCCCCTGGCAGACCAAAAGCCTTGTTCTCCTGAACTTGTCTGTCCTGCCCCAGGCTCTGCCTTAGCCGTCACTGTACTTTAGCACTTTCTGGTGCAGGTGAAAAGAAGTCCCAGCTCCTCCCTCTAAAGGAAGGCTGTGCTCCTTTTTACTTGAGCTGGCTGTTGGTAAGAGTGGATGGACACTTCAAGATATAGTTTAGTGGTCAGGGTAATGTTGGGTTGATGGTTGGACTACATGATCTTAGAGGTCTTTTCCAATCTTTATGATTCTGTGATTCTATGATTGATTCTACGATTCTATGCCACATGCAGTTGCCAGCCGCGGCAAGGCGGGAGACGCCTAATCAAGATTGGCAATGTTTTCTGTGTGACCCTCATCATGCACCTTCGTTATGTCTAAGTTGCATTTTAGGCACATAAAAGACAGTTTGGGGCCATGCCCAGGTTCGTCTCATAGTGCCTTGAAGAAATTCTGCCTGTTTACTGGCAAAAAATGAGATTTTGTGCTTCCTGCTCCCTCCGTGGGGGAACCAAGGAAGCAGGAAACATCCTGCCTTGTCTGAATAGGACAGCAGAACAAGAGCCAGAGAGAGAAGGCAAATTGTGGGGGCAGAATCTCAGCCCCACTGAAGTCCCTGGCAAAAATTCTATCGACTTCAACAGCTTTCTATTCTATGGCTTTATGTCCTTGTATCTGACCGCAGACCCCTTTCAATGGCACAGAGTTAGTAAGTGGTGTCACTGCTACAAAGGGCAGGATGTGACCTTCTCTGCTTTTATTATGGCGCAGGGCACACACTCCGAGTAGCAAGCAGCATCTCTTTACATCATGCCTTGCACATCAGGTAATACAGGAAGAGTGTTGTATTACTAAGTGTTTCTCTCACAACGTAGGACGATCAGCACTGAATCATTTCAATCTCTGTTCTATCATATTCCTCTCCATTCTATTGCATTTTAGGCCATGCATATGCTACATTCTCTGAATATTGCCGTATTTGGCCTCACTGACTTTTGTTTAGGTGTGTGCCTACTGGGGGAGGAGTGTGGCGGACCATATTTATAATTACATCTCTGATATTTATCCATTCAAAAATAATACAATAATTTTTTTAGCAAAAATACTGTTCAGCACTTTGCCAAGGGAGATCATTGTTTTTCTGCAGCCAGATGCCAGCTGTTCCTCAACAAAATTCCACATATTATCCTTTTTTTGTGGGTTCAGAGGGCAGTTATCAAGTGCAATTTCCACCTGTAGGCACTGATTTAGTTTTGGTTTTATGACTCTTCTTCCAGATTTATAAAAAAAATTAATTAGCCTTCTTAAAGATTTCTTTGGCAATTTTTGAATATATATTTTTTTTTTCCTTCGTGATTACGATCCCCTTTAACTCACTGGATGTCCCAAATTATAAGCTTTGCATGGAATCAGTTGCCTTTGGCTATGTTTGGTATTATGTTACCTTCTGTTCAGTTAACGGTGTGGAGATAGGCCATAAGCAATGGAAAAACCTCAAAGCTCTTTTCTGCTGTTTTGAAATTGAGAAAGCAGAAACATAATTGCTTTTGTTGGATCACAATCCTGAATAGCAAAAGACTTTTTAAACATCTGCCCTTCCTTTGATTGGCTTTACATCTTCTCTCTTTTTTGTCTACTGTTCATTATTCTGCATTTTATTCACTAATGAAAAATTCAATCCATGACAATATTTTCATATGCTGTAAAATGACAGGGATTCAATGCATTTAATCTGATCTAGCCCTACAGAAAACCTTAATAGAATGTGACAATATATGTTAATTCTGTAAGGTTTGTATTTCCTTCTTGCTCGTGTAATATCTGATCTGTCCTGCCTACAATCTCAGTGCAATCTCCTGCAACCCTGACTTTTAACAGAGCTAGAGTCTAACTCCCAGGATGTATTTGCAACACAGTGTTAAACAACACTGCAGAGCTATATGGGAAATGAATTTTGCTTGCTTTGTCACTGGGGCCCTGCTCCCATTCAGATTTGTTGCAAATCCAGCACTGACTTAAATTCCACCAAGATCAGGCACCAGAATTGTTCTGTTTTACACAGGATTCTCTCTGACGGGAGAACTCACATGTGTCTCCATGTGCTGAGCTCCCTTTCCCTTTTTATCACTAATCGAATGACTTGATATGTCTCTCTTTTTTTTTTTTTCTTTTTTTTTCCCCGCTGTCAAATACCTGTCATGATATTAGCATTCATTCTCAGGGAAATGTAGCGCAGCCAGAAATAATTCTGATCCCCGAGTGGACCAGAATAATCTGTTCATTCTGCAGGGAATAGCTATATCTATTCAATAATAATATCGAAATTAAGAAATAACATTCTGTGTTTCAACATGGGAGGACAATACAAATAATTGGGGAATTTCCTAATGAGTCTGTTATTAAAACAGCATCTAGAGGAAACCAGAGCATTCAGCCATCTGAAATGTGTCCTTTTATTTTTTTTCCTGATTTGAGTAAAATGCTTGACATCAACACCACAGGTATTTTTGGTGCTACATGGGAATAAGGGGGAATGAAGGCAGGAGGCTTTTCAAAAGTCACTTCTGATTTTACTCATGTAAGAGCTAGGTATTTCAAAAGCATTGAGGGCCAAATTTTCAAGTGCCGATAGTCCCCAGTTGGATCCAGATTTTCAGAAAGATTCCACTCTCATTTACACTTCTCAATAGAGCATTTTTCCGCAAGTGCTCAGCAGCCAGCAATTCTTTCTGGCCAGGAAGCCATTGAAAAAGCTGGTCTTTTTTTTTTTTTCTTTTTTTCAGTGCCTAGAAGGGAATGGGAGGCTCTTTTGTGAATCAGGTTCTTCAGACAAGTTATGCCTGATGAGCCTGGCTCTGAGAAAGAAGTGAAATATAACTTTCCTCCCTGAAACCTCTAGAGGCCACGGGCACTAGAAAGACCCAGTGTACTGCTGGGCAGAGATAGCTCCGAGAGCACTAGCTTGGAGAGTGGAAGCAATGAAGAAACACCCATAATTCCTCCTGGAGCTTTGCAGTGTATGAGGGAACAAGTATTTCCATGAATACCGGAATTATTCCGGAAGCCTAGTTTCCAATGGAGTTAGTGTTTCATGGCTGACTGACATTTTAAATGAATTATACTGTTGCTGCAATGTGAATTCTGCCCTTATCAGACACTGGAGAATCCATAGGGGAGAGAAGGCTTGGCTGCAGAGTGGATTCCCTTATATCTAATAAGTTATAAGCTCTGACTGAAGCTTTCCTTCACATACATCCAGTCTTTCTCCCAGGTGGATTCGTTCCGTGTCAGACAAGGAGCGAGCATGGGCTGCAGCCTTTTCGTCAGTAGGAAAACTCTTCAGCTTTCTGTTTTCACAAAAACTTACAAACTTGTTTATCTCTGAAACCTCTACTTTTCTGCCAGGCTCAGTTGCAATTGGCCAGTGGGTTCAAAAGTTATTAGACAACCATGTGCATGGGCATGCACACGCTGCAATTACATGAACTGTTCTTCCTTACGGAGCCAGGCTAAAAACACCCACCACTAAACTCTAAATGACTGCAGCCTGCTGTGTCTATGAGTGGGCTGGGAAGGCTGTAATAAAGCGCCAAGTGGAAAGAGAAATAAATTATTCCATGTCTTCTGTCCCATATAGCAATTAGTCTCACATCTCTCTCCATCCCTTAGCTGTAGGGTCTCCCCGTCAGGCACGACCGCCGTAGAGCCCCTTTGGCATGGAGCACGCCGTGGGGGCAGTCAGGGGAGCTGGAAGCATTCCTGGCCGGTCTGCCAGTGTGAAGGATTGGCAGGGCTTCTTGCAGTTTCCTTTCCCATGAGCAACTAGCAGCAATCAAATACAATCTAGCCCTCATTATTTGCCGTTAGTTTCTTTGATTGTGATTTGGAAATACGTTGCTAAGGAAAGCAAAAACCATGGTTAACTGATTGATAGAAAATAAGAGTCATAGAAAACATCTGGAGAGCCAGATGAGTACAAGCCATTGTTTAGTTTCATACCCTTATAATATTTGCTCCAAACAGCCAAGCTGAAGGGTGGATTCTTCATCACTTTTATTATGTGCTTATTCCAAAATATTAGTGAATGGGCTTTGATGGCAATGTTTGATCCATGCCTTTTTGCCCAGACTTTACCCTGTCTGGGCTTCCTGAGGCTGTGTAAGACCAAATTATCAGAACATAACATCAAAATGTAAGGATGGTCATACTGGATCATACCAACATCCCTCTAGACTCTTGTCTGTGCTTGTGACTAATAGCAGATGTTTAGGGGAAAATAAAAAGCCAAAAACTGCAGCCGTTGTTCTCCAACACACCTTCCTAGCTTCTAGTGATTAGCATCTAGAGAGCAAACTGAGCCACAGGTGGTATCTTTGTATTTAGTATGGCTAGATGGATTTTTTTTTTTCTTCTGGGATTCTCCCTCTCAGCCTCTAAAGGCAGAAATAATGACAAGCTTATGTTTCATCTAGAGGAAAATGCTGAAGAGGGAAATCCTACAGCTGTAAACTTTCCAAGTCACCCCTAGGAAATAGGCTCCATCAAGCTGCAGGGACATGTCCAAGATACAGAAAGAGAGACTCAGACTCTGAATTTCTAGTGTTCACTCTTCAGCTAACTATACATTGCTGGGCAATGGAAAGCAGGGGGGAAATGGCGTAGAATCAGACTGCAGCTGTCCAGAGCCTTCCTTCAGGTGGGCAGGAGGAGAGATGACCAGCACATCACCTGTCCGACCATAGAGCTGCAGCCCTAGGATTGAAACATGCTCCTTAGACACGTTAAGTAGGGTGGTCTTTGAGTACATATAGATAGTTGACAGGAATGTGGTTAACGGCCAGCTTGCTTCAAGCCTTTCCAGGTCCATTCCTCTAGTGATCGTAACTACTCAACCACTGTGCTTTACACCTATGTCAGTGCATTGCGGATTTGTTAATGAACCCTCTGTGGGCCCAGAAGGACAGATAAATGTTAGCATATTTCCAATTTTACAGATACTGAAAATGAGACAAAAAGTTGAAATCACTTGCTTGAAGTCCACCGGGTGAATTGGGAACTAAACCAGGTGTATGAACTGCACACTCTTATTTCTCTGTCTGTTCTCTGTGGCTAGCTAGTGCTTCCTTTCACCTAATTTACTGTTAAATCTTAGTGGTGTAATCCCGAGATATGTATACCAAGGGGGCTACTCCCTCACAGAACTTTATTTAATATTTATAGTATGTGCTTATGATGGTGATCATCTCCAAAATTACAGTGTTTTGACTCTGTAAGTGGTATCTTAACTAATAAGAATTGTTGCATTAAAAAAAAAATTAAAGTCTGGTATTTCTAGAAATATTACCATGGGGTTTTTTTTCCTATTTCACACATCAGTTCTGAATTCATTACAATACAAAGCTGTTTGTAGTGCCAATACATTTTTGCACTTCATTCAATCAAATTTTACTGTGAGTTTAGATCAGCCATGTCATCTCACATTCCACAGAAATATGACCCTTTTAAGGAAGAGGAGGAGAGGAGAGGAGAGGGGAAAAATAAAGGATAAAGAAAGGTAGAAAGGGAGGGAGAAGGAGGAGAGAGGGAGAGAAAGGTAGAAAGGAGAAAGGAAAAAAAAAAAGAAAGGAGCA